>NC_045994.1:362500-617728 GCF_010909765.2 Amblyraja radiata
CTCTCTACTGTGCACCTGTATAAGTTAGAGAGAATCATCCTTGACCATCCGACTCTCCGTGATCTTCTCAGGAAGTGGAGGCGCTGATGTGCTTTCTTGATAATTGCATTACTGTTCTCGGACCAGTGTTTTCGGATCTTCAGAGATGTGCACGCCCAGGAATTTGAAGCTCTTGACCCTTTCAACCATCGACCCGTTGATATAAACGGGACTGTGTGTCCCCATCTTACTCTTTCAAAAGTCCACAATCCGTTCATAGGTTTTGCTCGTGTTGAAGGCCAGGTTATTGAGCTGGCACCATATGGACAGTTGCTCGATCTATCTGCTATGCTCTGACTCATCCCCATGAGTGATACGTCCCACATCAGTGGTGTCGTCAGCGAACTTGATGATAGAGTTCGCACTGTGACCGGCTATGCAGTCATGAGTATAGAGTGAGTACAGCAGGGGACTGAGCATGCAGCCTTGAGGTGCTCCCGTGCTGATTGTTATCGAGACTGACACATTTCCACCAATACGAACAGACTGTGGTCTCTGAATGAGGAAGTCGAGGATCCAATTGCAGAGGGACGCGCAGAGACCCAGTTCTGCGAGTTTGGTAACTAGCTTGGAGGGGATGATTGCGTTAAATGCCGAGCTGTAATCAATGTATAACAGCCTGACGTGTGAGTTGTTGTTGGCCAAGTGGCCCAGAACGGAGTGGAGGGCCAGCGAGAACGAACCCACCCTTGATCTGGACCACAATGTATATACTAGCCCTCTGGAAACCAGTACCTTCGGCCCGCAACACCCATCCACCGTTGATCTGCTGTGGCAGTAAGCGAACTGCAGTGGGTCCAGGTTTTTGTCGAGGTAGGAGTTGATTTGCTCAATGATCAACCTCTCAAAGCACGTCATCACCACAGGCGTTAGTGCCACTGGTCGATAGTCATTGAGGCATGTCACCTTACTCTTCTTGGGCACCGGTATTATGTGTTCACAAAATTAATTTTGGTTGTCAGGTAGCTGCTGCCCAATTGTTTGCCTCGCCTTTTTGAAACGTTTGTGTTCACAAAATGAATTTTGGTTGTCAGGTGGCTGCTGACCAATTGTTTGCCTCACCTTTTTAAAAAGTTTGTTTTCACATAATGAATTTTGGTTGTCAGATGGCTGCTGCCCAATTGTTTGTCTCGCCTTTTTAAAAAGTGTGTGTTCACAAAATGAATTTTGGTTGTCAGGTGGCTGCTGACCAATTGTTTGCCTCACCTTTTTTTTTAAAGTTTGTGTTCACAAAATGAATTTTGGTTGTCAGGTGGCTGCTGACCAATTGTTTGCCTCGCCTTGTTAAAACGTTTGTTAAATCTAACGGGTCCAACTTAGTCTAGTAACACACTTTATTCCTATAACACCATATACTATATACAATATAATACAAAATAACACCTTAAAACAATATAGCATAAACACGATAATTCTGTATAAAACACGATATGACACGATAATAAACGCTCTGTAAAACGCCATAATGTACTCTAACACTGTAAGACAACACACTACAACACAGTATAATATCATATGGCATTATGATACACTAAAGTAGAATGTAAAATACTATAATAATCCGAAACACATTATAACAGTATCACACTGTAACTATAATAAACTATGATACATTCTAACACACTGTAACACACTTCAACATACTATATTAGTACACTATAAAACACGTTAAGCACTCTAAACCAATATCTCACTAATATAGTCTAATACAGAAAAACACACTTTAACATTATAACATTATAATATTATATAAAACGATATCATATATTAGAACAAAGTTTAACACTTAATAACACAAAATGCACTATAAACACTATAACACGCTATAATACATTAACACACCATACACGACAAAAATACAACACAACAAATTAAAATACGCTGTAACACATTATAACACACCATATCACTATAATAGAAAAATACAATATAATAACAATAACACACTGTAATCAACAATAACACACTAACACTATATACAATGTTACACTGTTTTATAGTGTGTTACATTGTCTAATAATTATAGTGTTACTGCAGATACAGAAAAACACACTTTAACATTATAACATACTATATAATGCTATATAAAACGATATAATACATTATAACACATAATAACACGTTCTAATACACGATTACACACTATAATACTATGATACACTTTTACTATAATACACTATCACACATTAAAATATAATACAACAACTAAATACACTATGATACAACGTAAGTCACAATCACCCAATAGCACATTACAATACACACTATCTCACATTATAATATAACATACTCAGTACATTATAATACACCAGCACAAACACACTATATTGTATGATACACTATAACACTACAATGCACTATAACAGTGTAACAGAGAACATTTTTCACGCTGGAGATGGAGCAAGAGCTGGAGCTGGAGGTGGAGCAAGAGCTGTAGATGGAGCTGGAAATCATAGATATCGAGATAAAGATAAAGATATAGAGATAGATCGATAGAGAGATATGTATAAATGGATGGATATAGTGATCGAGCTATAGAAAAGGATACACTATAATAAACTATAATACACTATTACACATTTATACAATAATATTATAACACTATATCACATAATATATTTATAATACACTAACAGTATAATATACATTATACACTATAAACACACAATATAATACTAACGGTATAACCGTATAATACATAATACGATAACACACTAATACTATAATACATAATACGATAACACACTAACACTATAATACAAGGAAACATACTATAAAACAGAACATGTGTTATTGTGTTATCGTATATTTTAGTATATTATAATGTGTTATAGTGGAGATGTTATAGGGGGAGATGTTATAGGGGGTGTTAGTGGGACTATTATAGGGGTTTGTTAGAGGGCGGGGTGTCAAAAGGGGGGGGGTGCTTCGGGGTGTTATCGGTGGTGGGTGTTATAGCGGGGTGTTAGGGGGGGGCGGTGTTATGGGGTAGGTGATAAAGGGTTGGGGGGTGTTGGGGGCGTTATAGGCGGGGTGTTTTAGGGGGTGTGTGTTAGGGGCGGTGCTATAGGGGGGATTATGGGGGGGTGTTATAGGAGGGTGTTAAGTGAAGGTGTTATAGGGGGAGGTTATAGGGGGGATGTTAGTCGGCGTTATGGGGGGTGTTGTGGGGGGGGTTATAGCTGGGGTGTGTTATAGGAGGGGTGTAATGGGAGGGGTGTTGAGGAGGGGTTTATAGGGGGGTGCTATAGGTGGGGTGTTAGGGGGGAGCGTTACAGGGCGGTGTTTTACGGGCGGTGTTAGGGGGGGTGTTATAGGGGGGTGTTATAGGGGTGGTTTTATGGAGGTGTTGGTGGGGTTATAGGGGGGTGCTATACCAGGGTGTTGGTGGGGTTATAGGGGGGTGCTATACCGGGGTGTTGGTGGTGTTAGTGGGTGGGTGTTACAGGGGGTGTTATGGGGGGGGGGTGTTATGGGGGGGGGGTGTTACTGGGGCATGTACTATAGGGGTGGTGTTATGAGGCGGGGGTGTTAGGTGGGGATGTTATTGGGGGCGGGTGTTAGGGGAGTGTTATATGGGTTGTGTTATTGGGGGTGGGGTGTGCTGGTGGGTTTTATAGGGGGTGGGTGTTATTGGGGAGTGTTAAGGGGAGTGTTACATGGGAGTGTTAAGTGGGGTGTTATAGAGGGGATGTTAGGTAGATTTCCCCAGTCTACCTGCGTTTTGAAATCCCCCATCGCCGCAGTGGCATTACCTTTGTTACATGCCAGTTTTAACTCCTGCTGCACCCTACATCCGGGCTACTATTTGGGGGTCTGTAAATGACACAAATTAGTGTCTTCTTGCCTTTACAATTCATCAACTCAATCCACAGTGACTCTACCTCGTCAGTCCCTATGTCTTCCCTCGCAATGGAGTGAATTCCATCCCGCACCAGCAGAGCTATCCCCCCTCCTCTGCCCACTTGCCTGTCCTTTCTATAGGATGTGTAACCCTGAATATTAAGTTCCCAGACCCGATCCTCCTGTAGCCACGTCTCAGTAATCCCCACAGTGTCATATCTACCATCCTGTAACTGAGCCTCAAGCTCATCTACTTTACTTCTTATCCTTCGCGCATTCATATACAATATTTTAATTCCTTACGCATCTCACCTTTCACATTGATCCCTATTACACTTGGCCATACTCTCCTATCCCTTTGTGAGCTTCCTTGCCAGTTAGATCTGGGGTCATTAAGCATCCCTTTACTCTCTTTCCATTTAACCATGCTCGACTACCACATTTGAACCTCACCCCCCTTATTCAGTTTAAAAACCGCCAGTGTAGCAGTGGCAAATCTGCCTGCCAGAATGCTGGTCCCCCATCTGTTAAGATGCAATCCGACCCTTTGTACAGTCACCCCTTACTCCAAAACAGATCGCAGTGATCTAAGAATCTAAATCCTTGCCCCGTGCACCAGTTCCTCAGCCACATATTCAGGTCCCGTATCACCCTGTTCCTGCTCTCGCCAGCACGAGGAACTGGAAGCAGACCGGAGATAACAACACTGGAGGTCCTGTTTTTCCGTATTTTTCCCTGCTTTCCAAAGTCACACTGCAGAATATTCATTCCCTTCTTTCCGACATCGTCTGTGCCGACATGTACTACCACTTCCGGCTGTTCACCTTCGCCCTTGAGGACTTTCTGTACTCTGTCTGTTGGCGTCCTGGATCCTGGCACCAGGAAGGCAGCACACCATCCTCGAATCCCGTGTGTTGCCGCAGAAACCCCAGTCCGTCCCTCTCACAATGGAGTCTCCAACTACAATGACGTTGCCTGACGTTGGCCTCTTTGGTTTTGGATCAACAGCCCCTTTGCTTCGCAAGCCAGTCCGCCGCTCAGTTTAATGACGTCTTCTGTCCCGTCAGCTTCCAAGTGGGTGAACCTGTTCACAAGAGGTGCAACACACGGGGACCTTTGCATTCCAAGTTTCCTTCCATTTCTCACCGTCACCCTCCTTCTCTCTTCCGGTACCTAAGGTGTAACAATCTTACTGTAGGACTTGTTGAGGAACGACTCAGTTTCTCGGACGAATCTCTTGCTTCTCCAGTTCCCCAACGGTCCTTCAGGAGCTCTACCTGGTTGCACCTCACATTTGTAGCAGCCAGAGGCACCAGCAGTGTCCTTGACCTCCCAAATACTACAAGCATCACACTGAATCAGCTTGCTTGACATCTCCTTCTTTCTTCTCTCCCTCTCCAGCGTTTTGGTAGCCTCCTCTCCTCATGCCTCCTCGCCGAAGACTCTCAAGCCAAAGACACACCTTTCTCACAGGGCACTTCCTTCACACGGCCGCTCACTCAAGGCCGCTCACTAAGAGCCGTCTTCCTTATACTGACTGATAAATAGCCTAATTTACCAATTTACAAACCAAATTCCTCCGTTTTAAACTGTTTCCCCCCTCTGACGCACTTCTAACTCTCCTCCCACTCGGGCTAAAGCAAATCACTTTTTTTCTGATTTGTTGCTGTTGCTTCAAAATCCACGGGAGCTCGGAGTAAAGTCTGCCTGTGCTTTGCCTCTCCTTTTCAACTGTTTTCCCCCTCAGACTCACATCTAACTCTCCTCCCACTCGGGCTAGAGCCAGTCAGTGTGTTTCTCCTGCTTCTCTTTGTTGCTGCTGCTTCAAATTCCACGGGAGCTCTGAGTAAAGTCTGCCTGTGCATTGCCTCTCCTTTTCAACTGTTTTCCCCCTCAGACTCACATCTAACTCTCCTCCCACTCGGGCTAGAGCCAGTCAGTGTGTTTCTCCTGCTTCTCTTTGTTGCTGCTGCTTCAAATTCCACGGGAGCTCTGAGTAAAGTCTGCCTGTGCATTGCCTCTCCTTTTCAACTGTTTTCCCCCTCTGACTGACTTGTAACTCTCCTCCCACTCGGGATAGAGCCACTCCGCGTTTTCTCCTGCTTCTTACTGTTGCTGTCGCTTCAAAATCCACGGGAGAATGTTTAAAAAATCGTGCGATTAGCTGATTGGTCTTCCCGCCTGTCAGTCACCATGATGAAGGTCACGCCCCGTCCGGGGGCCGTGGAGAATAAAGCCCCGGAGTCAGTCACTCTGGAAGAATGTAAGTGAGAGTTGAGTCCAGAACTGTGAGTCTATGCCATGAGCATGCAGGAGCGAGAGGGAGGTGTTTAATTCCGTGCAGCCAGGCGGTGCAGTAGCTAGGACTGCTAGAAGTATCAGTTACGCCATCGCACGGTATACATGATGCGTCTCGCGGTTGTTCTGTACAGAGAAGGCGGAGCAGGCTCACTCCCGCCTGGTTAAGTGCTGTATGGTAGACATGTAGGCTTATCATCCCCGGTCACCATAAGCCACCGCATATTGCCCTGCGCTGGGAGGGGGTCCCCCGCAGGGGACCGAAACCCGCACCTTCCTGATGTTCTTTCGTCGGTGTGGCATCAGCGGGCTCGACTGCAACAGCCAGATGTAGGCTCACTGGGTGTCTCCACTGTCACAGGCCGTTGGTTCGAGTTATTTAGTGCTTTCTGGAACACACGGGCCCACCCCTTGAACGGGTTGGAGGAGGTTAGTTTACGTATCAGCTCTTTCAGTGTAGCATTCATACGCTCCATACGGGATGTGGAGGGTCCACGGCACCTCATTATTAGTTGCCCATGTTGCACTTTGTTACCGGTAAAGTGGGATCCAGACTGAATCTTCCATGCGTTGCCATACACGGCAATTACCTCCCTCGGACTGCCACTGCGTCATCCATAAGGTCAGTTGCACTTAAGGTCAGCGGGTCATAGGGCATGACGCACGGAGCAGGTCAATCCATATGGACGACGTGGCGGCCTCGGTATACACTGTTAACACACGAAACGGGTACTTTCTTACCTGTAAAAGACCGCTGAAATTGTCATTTTTGCGCTGTAAATAATTGTGGGTGCTGTCATCGAATGCAGGAAGGTATCAGCTTTACAATCCGCGACTAATAGCCGCATTCATTGTCGTGTCCAGACAGCACCATCTCGATACGCCTTCGCTATATAATGCGAACTCAAAAGTCAGAGCAATTGTATTGCAATGTTGTGGCGTTAATTCTTTTTTGGATGCTGAAGTCGGGGCGGATGAGGAGGTCGGGGGGGAGGGGAGTCCTGGCAGTGCGGCCTCCCCCCCCCCCCCCCCCCCCTCCCCGCCCCGGGGTCAGCGCTGTCCGGCCACGGCCGCCCTTCGCCCCGTATCCCCCTGTGGGCCGCACTGTCAGGAGCTGTGGGTCGGCAGCTCTCACACACGGGGCCGGGTGGAGCGGGTCCGGGGGGAGCGGGGCCGGGTGGAGCGGGGCCGGGGGGAGCGGGGCCGGGTGGAGAGGGGCCGGTTGAAGCCGGGCCTGGTGGTGCTGGGACGGATGAAACAGGGCCGGGTAGAGCGGGGCATGTCAGCTGCAGCGGAGTTGGGGACGGTCTGCTCCCCCCTCACACCCAGAGTCACTGACCGTGCTGCACAGACATCCCGACCTCTCCCTTCCCCTCCGACTCCCCTCCCCCCGACCTCCTCATCCGCCCCGACTTTGTACTCACTGATAAAACTCCTCTCAGAGGCCCTATGCCCAGGGCAAAGGTCACTGTGCATAAATTTGCTGGAAAGCAGTGAAGCAGTGACCCTTCATTTCTTCTATTTTTTCCAGCTTTGCTTCTTCAAGGTAAGAAAATACTGCTTTCAAATTATGAAATAGTTGCAACTATTGTTTTAACAGAGGAACAATAAATACAACTATTTCATAGTTTGAAAACAGTATTTTCTTTTATTTTTTAACAAAACTAAGATTATTTTGTTCTTTTTATTGCCTTTTGCTTTGGTGATTGAGCGAGATCGTGCTCCTCCATGGTCGGTGTCGGGTCCGGCTCTGATGAGTTATTGCTGGGCCGTCCCCTCCCGAGTGTCTCGTCCCTGTCTGGGAGTGGCCGGAAGTGTCGGGCCGGGCTTGCAGTTGACGCAGGGTGGAGGCTGAGTTGTTGCCGCGGTCTGCTCTGAAATAAATTGTCAGTTTATCCCGCTCAGCAAGGCTTTGTCTGCAACAGTTAATTTTTTATGAAATTGTGTTTTTGAAGAGGTGACGGAGGAGATCGAAGAGCGGAGGGGAGTGGATGATGTTGACATGCATTTTAAATAAGGCATTGATTACATGTCACATTTTAAAATGAAATCAAGAAGAATATAATGCTTGGGATCCATGTGCTTTGCTCGTTTCGATTCAAAACTGATTTACTCACATCAGACCAGGCAACTGGTGCCGTCAGCAATGGCTGCCTCGCCAACAGTCTATTTGTCCTTTCTTCTTTTTGTTATTTTTGTTAATTGTTAAAAGTATGTTTTAGTGTTCCTTGGTTGGTTTTATGTGGGATATGTGAGCTGTGGGAGGGGTTGAGGGAAACTTTCTTCAATCTCCTCCCTCCACGAAGATTTTTCAGTATCGCATATCCGTCCCCACTGTGACCTAATATCGTGGAGTTCGCGGCCTTTCCTGGAGACCGACCTGGTGCTCCAAGCCACGGGAGACTGCGGAGCTTGCGATCCTTTTGCCGGGGATTGAAGCTCCAACCGCGGGACCTGTGGACTTTATATTGTGAAGCCCGCGGTCTCTAATAAGAAGAGGCCGACTCAGGAACTCCATGCCCTGGAGAGAGTTTCAACCACCCTGTCGCTGGAATTACCATGACCGTGACGGGGGGCTTCGATCGTCGACAGCGGGGGCTTTCATCGCCCCGACTGCGGATGGTTTTACTGCCCTGACTGTCGGAGATCAAAGAGAAAGATGCTTGAACTTTATTGCCTACCATCACAGTGCGGAATGTGGAAACCACTGTGTTGGATGAGCATATGTAGTTTATATAGTTGTGTGTCTTGTTGCTTTTCACTTTGTATGACTGATTGGTAACTCAAACGTTACTGTAACTTAATTGGTATATGAGACAATAAACTGAGCTTGAAACCTTGACCTTGAAGACAGAGTGCTGTGATGGTATTCTAGCTGGTCGACGGTGCTCAAGGTGTTCCGCGGGGATATGCGCTTGGACTTGGGTGTGGGGTGTTGTGGGGGGGAGGGGGTGTGGGCAGGGGAAGTTGTGCGAGGAGATAAGGTGTGTGGACGGTGGGAGGGGGGAGTGAGCTCGGAGAAAAGATGAGGGCAATTCCATGGGGGTGGGGGGAAAGAGGCAGCGAGGGGGACCAGAGACCTAGAGGCTGGAATTGGCATTGCGATGGGCTCACAGCGGTCGCTGGTCGTTCTGCCCCGCCAGGATCAGAGTCACCATTGGGCGACATCGGCGACATCTCCGACTCCGGCCTGGTCTGTGTCTCCCACTCTGGGCTATGCTGGTTCAGGTCTCCGACGATGGGCTGGGTCGGGTCTCTGACGCTGCGCTGGGCTAGGCCTGTTCTCCAACTGGGCTGGTCTGGGCTGGGCTGCTTCGGGTCCCTCCGAAAATTGTGTCCGGTTAGAAACCTCCAACGACCATCCAGTAAAGACGTAATGGCGCGGGAAGGGGGTCGTCCCAGGGAGGGGCAGGAGGAGAGACTGATCCGCGCGGTACTGACTGGCAGGAGAGGAGATCGATCTGCGCAAGCGCCGTTTTTAAGATTATTAATCCTTGCTAACTTTCAAGACATTCAACCAATCGGAACGCAACTTAGCTCACTCGCAGCACGGGAGAACGGTGAGTGAACCGGCCAAAAATCCTAGTGTTACTTTTCGTAAAGAGAAAGACCGTGCATACCCGAAGAGAACAACATTAGAGTTTTAGTGATAGACTGGGTGGGACTCGTTGGGTCCCAGCTTCACACAGGAGGGCTCGTTCCCCAACGCAATATTCCACCTCTCCACCAATTCCAATATTGCTGGCCAGTGGGGAGGGGGGGGGGTGGCTTTCTGGAGCGCTAGCATGGTGTTGTGGGCCGATGGGACTGGTTTCCAGAGGGCTAGTATGGACATTGTGGGTCGAATGGATTATTGGGCTGGCAGCTCAGTCACTGAGACCACTCACACAAACACACTCACACTCACACACACGCACACACACACACATACACACAAACTCACACGCACACACTCTCACGCACGCACACACATACACACACATACACACAAACACACATACACTCACAAACACACACTCTCACGCACACACACACATACACACACATACACACAAACACACATACACTCACAAACACACACACACTCACACACACATACACTCACAAACACATACACATACACTCACAAACACACACACACTCACACACATACACTCACAAACACAGACACCCACTTACATACACATACACACACACACACGCACACACAGACACTCACACACTCACACACACACACACTCACGCATTCAAACAGATACATACACTCATAAACGCACACACACTCACAAACGCACACACGTACTCCCTCACACAATCACACACACTCACATACAGTCTCATGCACACGCACACATACACTCACACACACATAGACTCACACATACATACACATACACCCAAATGCACACACACACAAACACAGTCACACACACGCATACACACACAAGCTCACAAACACATACACACACACATACATACACACACACACATACACTCACAAACACACACACACACACACGCACACACAGACACACACACTCACACAGACACACACTCACACTCACACACACTCACACACACTCACAAACACACACACTCACTGACACACACCATTTATATGGCAGTAAACATTCTTGGATACTCACACGGCTGAGCGCAGCCGCTCTACTTTGGGACTTCCACAGTCAGCGGCACGTCTGCAATCAGCGTGACCTCTGCATTTACCCGAAATTACGCAATCAGCGTGATCTATGCACTCACCGGAAATGACGCAATCAGTGCGACCTGTGCACTAAGCGGAAGTCCACTAAGCTGACCTGTCCACTATGCGGACCTGTCCACTAAGAGAGGCCCAGGAGCAGTTGGAGTGGGAGGAACCCAACTCTGCAACGTTGCATTCACATTTCAAAATAAGTGGGCTTGAGGAAGCCGCTGATTGGTGGAAGCGGACTAGAGGAAGGAGCTGATTGGGAGTCAGATCCCTGCTGATTTCTTCCAGCGCTTTGTATTAGTATCTTTTCTTTGTAATGTATCCTGGGTATGCGGGGGGGGGGGAGAGTGACGGTCAGGGCAGTTTACTGGTCTGGATGTCAGATGTGGGAAGTCATGGAGGCTGATAGCTTTCCAGACGTCCACATCTGCGCCAGGTGCGTCGAGATGAGGCTCCTAAAGGACCGTATTAGGAAACTGGTGCAGCAGCTCGATGGCCTCTGTCTGGTCAGGGAGAGCGAGGAAGTCATTGGGAAGAGTTACAGAGAGGTGGTCACTCCAAGACCACGGGAGGCAGAAATGTGGGTCACGGTTAGGAAGGGCAAGGGGCAGAGGCAGGGACTAGAGAGTACTCCGGTGGCTGTACACCTTGGAAATAAGTACTCATTTTTGAGTACTGTTGGGGGGTCAGCCTACCTGGGGGTAGCGACAGCAGCCGGGCCTCCGGTACAGAGACCGGCCCTGTTGCTCAGAAGGATAGGGAAAAGAAGAGGAGGGCAATAGTAGTAGGGGACTTTGTGGACGCAGTCAGGAGACCCGAATGGTAGTTTGCCACCCTGGTGCCAGGGTCTGGGATGTGTCTGAACGTGTCCAAGATATCCTGAAATGGGAGGGAGAGGAGCCTCAGGCCGTGGTACATATAGGTACCAATAACATAAGTAGAAAAGAGAAGGGGTCCTGAAAGGAGAATTTAGGGAGTTAGGAGTAGAGTTAAGGAGAAGGACCGCAAAAGTAACTATCTCAGGATTACTGCCTGTGCCACGCGACAGTGAGAGTAGGAATGAAATGAGGTGGAGGATAAATTCGCGGCTGAGGGACTGGTGCAGAGGGCAGGGATTCAAGTTTCTGGATCATTGGGACGTCTTTGGGGGAAGGTGTGACCTGTACAGAAAGGACGGGTTGCACTTGAACCCGAGGGGGACCAATATCCTACCGGGGAGATTTTCAAAGGCCACTGGGAAGAATTGAAACTAGAACGGTTGGGGGGAGGGACTCAAATAGGGAAAGCTAGTGTGTGACGTAGGAGGCAGAGAAGGGTAGCACTCGGACCCAAAATGTAGGGGAGAAAGAAGAAAAAGATAATAAACAGAGAATAAGAGGTGGTGGGTTTCTTAAATGTGTACATTTTAATGCTAGCATTGCAAGAAATGTGGGTGAGCTTAGAGCCTGGATTGACACCTGGAAGTATGATGTTGTGACGATTAGTGAAACTTGTTGCAGGATGGCTGTGATTGGAAACTAAATGTTCCAAGAGTTCGTTGCTTCAGGTGTGATAGAATTGGAGGTGTCGCATTGCTTGTCAGCGAAGATATTACAGCAGTGCTTTGGCAGGATAGTTTAGAGGGCTCGTCTAGGGAGGCTATTAGGGTGGGACTGAGAAATGGGAAAGGTGTAGCAACACTTATAGGGGTGTATCTCTTGGCGGCGCGACTCACCCGTTGCAGCGGCCCTGTCTTTTTTTAATTTTTTGTCTAGTTAAATGTAGTGTTGGTGTTTTTTAATACTGGTTTTAAATGTGTATATGTGGGGGGCGGGGGGGGGGCAGGGGGAAACTGTTTGAAATCTCTTCCTTGTCAGGGAGACCCGACATTTTCCCTGTCGGGTCTCCGTTGTCGTTGGGGCCTAGCACCGTGTAGCGGCCTCCAGCCTGAACGACCCGAGGGCTCGGAAGACGGCGGAGCTGCGGAGCTGCGGACTATCACCATCGTGGGGCTGGCCGGCCTCGGAACGTGGGGAGCGGTGGTGACTCGCTACTGCGACTCGACCCCTGGGGCTCGGAGGCTCCAGCAACGCAGCCGCAGGTCCGGTGGACTGGGACATCTGGTGCTCGCGGGTCTGGGGGGAGAGATCGCTTCCCGGAGCTCCCGCAACGCGATTCTCCAGCCCGTGTCGCGAGATTGGAACGACCCGGAGCGGGGTCATACATCGCCCGGCACGGCTTCATAGCCGTGGGACAATACAGCGCCCGCCGGGGGGGCTCCAACTTCGAGACTTTTAGACCGGGAGCGGGGCCGTAAATCGCCCGGCACGGCCTAAAATGGCCGTGGGACTTATCATCGCCCGCCTGGGGCTTGGACATCGGGAGAGACATGGAGAACAGGGGTGAGAAAAGACTTTGCCTTCCATCACAGTGGGTCCACTGTGATGGATGTTTGTGTGAATTAAATTGTGTGTACGTCTAGGAATTGTCTTTGTTGTATGGCTGTGGAAACAGAATTTCGTTTGAGCCTCACTGAGGCTCAAATTACCATAAATTGTATTGTATTGTATTGTATTGTATTGTATTGTATTGTATTGTATTGTATTGTATTGTATTGTATTGTATTGTATTGTATTGTATTATAGACCGCCAAATGGGGAGCGAGAATTGGAAGAGCAAATATGTAAGGAGATGGCAGATATTAGTAGTAAGCACATTGTAGTTATTGTGGGAGATGTCAATTTTCCACACATAGTCTGGGAAACACATTCTGTAAAAGGGCTGGATGGTTTGGAGTTTGTAAAATGCGCGCAGGATAGTTTTTTGCAGCAATATATAGATGTACCTATTAGAGAAGGGGCGGTGCTGGTCCTCCTATTAGGCAATTAGACAGGTCAGGTGGCGGAGGTATGAGTTGGGGAGCACTTCGGGTCCAGTGATTACAATACCATTAGTTTCAATATAATTATGGAGAGGGTCAGAACTGGACCTAGGGTTGAGATTTTTGATTGGAGAAAGGCTAATTTTGGGGCGATGCGAAAGGATTTAAAATGAGTGAATTGGGACATTTTGTTTTATGGGAAGGTTGTAGAAGAGAAATTGAGGACATTTAAAGGGGAATGGGAGGTGCCAAAGAGTAATGGTGGATGGCTGTTTGTCAGGTTGGAGGCCAGTGACCAGTGGAGTGCCACAGGGGTCTGTGTTGGGTCCACTGTTGTTTGTCATGTACATCAATGATCTGGATGACGGTGTGGTAAATTGGATTAGTAAGTAGGCAGATGATATAAGATAGGTGGGGTTATGGATAATGAAGTAGATTTTCAAAGTCTACAGAGAGATTTATGCCTGTTGGAAGAGTGGGCTGAAAGTTGGCAGATGGAGTTTAATGCTGATAAGTGTGAGGTGCTACATCTTGGCAGGACAAATCAAAATAGGACGTACATGGTAAATGGTATGGAATTGAAGAATGCCGGTGAACAGAGGGATCTGGGAATAACTGTGCACAGTTCCCTGAAAGTGGAATCTCATGTAGATAGGGTGGTAAAGAAAGCTTTTGGTGTGCTGGCCTTTATAAATCAGAGCATTGAGTATAGAAGTTGGGATGTAATGTTAAAATTGTACAAGGCATTGGTGAGGCCAATTCTGGAGTATGGTGTACAATTTTGGTCGCCTAATTATAGGAAAGATGTCAACAAAATAGAGAGAGTACAGAGGAGATTTACTAGAATGTTGCCTGGGTTTCAGCAACTAAGTTACAGAGAAAGGTTGAACACGTTAGGGCTTTATTCTTTGGAGCGCAGAAGGTTAAGGGGGGACTTGATAGAGGTTTTTAAAATGATGTGAGGGATAGACAGAGTTGACGTGGAAAAGCTTTTCCCACTGATGGGGAAGATTCAAACAAGGGGACATGACTTGAGAATTAAGGGACTGAAGTTTAGGGGTAACATGAGGGGGAACTTCTTTACTCAGAGAGTGGTAGCTGTGTGGAATGAGCTTCCAGTGAAGGTGGTGGAGGCAGGTTCGTTTTTATCATTTAAAAATAAATTGGATAGTTATATGGATGGGAAAGGAATGGAGGGTTATGGTCTGAGCGCAGGTATATGGGACTAGGGGAGATTATGTGTTCGGCACGGACTAGAAGGGTCGAGATGGCCTGTTTCCGTGCTGTAATTGTTATATGGTTATATGGTTATATGGTAACCCTCCCAATCGACCAGGTATTGGAGACCCCTTCCGCGACGGCGGGAGCGCAGGAGGCGGTGCACCGTAAAGGCGGGCCTCCGTCGATGAGACGACAAGGTGGAGGAGGAGGGACTGCGGGGACCAGGGAGCTCTCCCGGACTGGCCTTACTCTGGACACGTGGAACGTAGGATGGACCCGCATGGAACGAGGAAACTTGAACCTCACAGCCGCTGGGACCGACGAACTTGGGTGCCAACTTCTTGGACTCCACCCTCAAGGGAAGGTCCCTGGTCGACAGCCACACCATCTGGCTCGCGAGGTAGGTGGGGGCCTGGGTGCGGTGACGGTTGGCAGCCGTGGCGTAACGGTCCACGGAGCGGAGAAGAGCCGCCCTGGCTTGGGTCCACGTCCTGCGGCAGCGACGAATGAAGGCCTGGACGTACGGGCAGGAAACCTCTTTCTCCAGCGCCGGGAACAGTGGAGGCTGGAACCCGTAGGCACACTGGAAAGGGGAGAGCCCAGTGGCCGAACTTGTCAGTGTGTTGTGGGCGTACTCCACCCACAACAACTGCTGGGACCAGGAGGATGGATGCTTGGACACCATACACCGCAGCGCTGTCTCCATCTCCTGATTCTTCTTTTCAGTTTGACCGTTGGACTGGGGATGAAATCCGGACGTCAGACTCACGGTGGCCCCCACAATCGTGCAGAACTCCCTCCAGAACACAGAGGCAAACTGGGGCTCCGGTCGGAGACCACATCGACGGGGAGACCATGGAGCCTGAAGACGTGGAGTAACATGAGCTCGGCAGTTTCCTTGGCTGACGGAAGCTTGGGCAGGGGCACGAAGTGAGCCATCTTGCTAAATCTATCGACCACGGTCAGGATGATGGTGTGACCACTGGATGGGGGCAGGCCGTTAACGAAGTCCAGGGAGATGTAGGACCATGGTCGATGGGGTACAGGCAGTGGAAGCAGATGACCCGCAGGAGCTTGGTGTGAGACCTGGTGCTGGTTGCAAACGGGACAGGCGTTGACAAACTCCCGAGTGTCCTCCTCCAGCGATGCCCACCAGAACCTCCGTAGCACCATCTCCTTGGTCCGCTGAATGCCGGGATGACAGGTGAGTCGAGAGCTGTGGGCCCACTGAAGGACGTCGGACCGCAGGGCAGAAACCACAAACAGGCGATCAGGAGGGCATGCGCTGGGTCCCGGCTGGTTCTCCAAGGCCACCTTGACCTTCTCCTCCACTTCCCAGGTGAGGGAGGCAACCCTGTGCGAGGACGGGAGGATGGTTTTGGGGCTAGAGGCAGGCTCCTCCTTCGCCAAGAACTGTCGATAGAGGGCATCGGGCTTCACGTTGCGGGACCCAGGTCGGTAGGAGAGGGAGAAGTTGAAGCGGGTGAGGAAGAGAGAGCAGCGGGCCTGACGAGAGTTGAGCCTCTTGGCTGACTGGAGGTATTCAAGGTTCTTGTGGTCAGTCCAAACCAAGAAAGGCTGCTCGGTTCCCACCAGCCAGTGACGCCATTCCTCCAACGCCAACGTAACCGCCAACAGTTCTCGGTTGCCAATGTCATAATTCCTCTCAGCAGGGGTCAGGCGTCGGGAGAAGAAGGCGCATGGATGGAGCTTCTGGTCCCCGGCAGCCCGCTGGGACAGAACAGCTCCCACCCCCACGTCGGAGACGTCCACCTCCACCACGAACTGTCTCTCTGAGTCCGGAACTTGGAGGATGGGGGCCGATGTAAACCGTGTCTTGAGTATCTGAAAAGCTTCGTCGGCCGCGGCAGACCACCGGAACGGAACCTTGGAGGAGGTGAGTGCCGTGAGGGGTGCGGCCACAGTACTGTAGCCACGGATGAACCGTCGGTAAAAATTGGCGAACCCCAGGAACCTTTGGAGCTGCTTGCGGGAGTCAGGAACAGGCCAGGTGGTGACAGCAGAGACCTTGGCGGGGTCCATCTTGATGTTCCCTTGGCCAACGATGTATCCTAGGAAGGAGACTGACGGGGAGTGAAACTCACACTTCTCAGCTTTAACGAAGAGCGAGTTCTCCAGGAGTCGATGTACAACTGCCTGGACGTGGTGTACGTGTTCCTCCTTGGTCCGTGAAAAGATGAGGATGTCATTAAGATAGACGAACACGTATTTGTTCAACATGTCTCTGAGAACTTAATTGACCAAAGCCTGGAAGACGGCGTTGGTGAGGCCAAAGGGTATTCATAATGTCCCGTGGGAGTGTTGAAGGCGGTCTTCCACTCATCTCCCTCTTTGATGCGGACCAAGTGGTAGGCGTTGCGTAGATCCAACTTCGAAAAGATGGTGGCCCCCTCCAGGAGCTCGAAAGCAGAGGAGATGAGTGGGAGAGGGTAGCGATTCTTCACCGTGATGCCGTTGAGCCCCCGGTAATCTAAGCAGGGACGCAGAGATTTAACCATATAAACATATAACAATTACAGCACGGAAACAGGCCATCTCGGCCCTACAAGTCCGTGCCGAACAACTTTTTTCCCTTAGTCCCACCTGCCTGCACTCATACCATAACCCTCCATTCCCTTCACATCCATATGCCTATCCAATTTATTTTTAAATGATAAAAACGAACCTGCCTCCACCACTTCCACTGGAAGCTCATTCCACACCGCTACCACTCTGTGAGTAAAGAAGTTCCCCCTCATGTTACCCCTAAACTTCTGTCCCTTAATTCTGAGTCATGTCCTCTTGTTTGAATCTTCCCTTTTCTCAAAGGGAAAAGCTGATCCACATCAACTCTGTCTATACCTCTCATCATTTTAAATACCTCTATCATGTCACCGCTTAACCTTCTGCGCTCCAGAGAATAAAGACCTAACTTATTCAACCTTTCTCTGTAACTTAGTTGTTGATACCCAGGCAACATTCTAGTAAATCTCCTCTGTACTCTCTCTATTTTGTTGACATCCTTCCTATAATTGGGCGACCAAAATTGTACACCATACTCCAGATTTGGTCTCACCAATGCCTTGTACAATTTTAACATTTGTCCTTGTTCTCCACGAAGAAGAACCCAGCTTCAGCAGGAGACGAGGAGGGACGGATGAGACCAGCAGCCAAGGAGTCGTTTATGTATTTCTCCATGGCGCCTCTCTCAGGGGCGGACAGGGAGTAAAGGCGACCCCTAGGAGGAGCGGAACCAGGCAGGAGGTCTATGGCGCAGTCATAGGGCCGATGAGGAGGAAGGGAGGTGGCCCTAGACTTGCTAAAAACTTCCCCAAAGTCATGGTACTCGGCTGGGACCCCCGTGAGATCTGGAGTAGAACTGAAGCAGGTGGCCGGTTGAGGAGCTGAGGCTTGCTTCACGCACACTTGGTGGCAGGAAGGGACTCCAACCCAAGATGACCCCCGTCCTCCAGTCGATGTTGGGGTTGTGCCGCCGATGCCAGGGGCAATCCAGGATGAGGGGAAGACGGGGAGACTGCAGGATGTGGAAGTGGATGGTGTCATGGTGATTACCAGACAGGGGCATGCGCACTGGGACCGTCTGGTGAGAAACAGTACCCAGGAGATGGCCGTCGAGGGCGTTGGCGGGAACAGGTTCAGGCAGTGGAACACAACTGATGCCTAGCTGGCGGGCTAGTTCCTTGTCCATAAGATTAATGTCACAACCAGAGTCTATGAAGGTGGCGAGGGTGTGAGAACCATCAACAACAGCAGACGGGCATGACAAAGAGGGCGTCGGGCAGAGGAAAGTTCAGAGTTTCGACTCACCAGAAATTCCTCCGCTACTGGTGAGTCTGGCCTTTTACTGGACTCTTGGAGATGTAATGACCCGCCAGGCCACAGTAAAGACAGAGGTTCCCCCGACGCCGACGTTCCCGTTCCTCGGGGGTGAGACTGGTGCGACCCACCTGCATGGGTTCGGGTTGCCTCGACGGTTGCCCCGACGAGGGTAGTCCAGTCTCCGTAGGAAAACGAGCTTGGGTGGATAGCTGGCGGTCCGCCTGTCCCTGTCGCCTCTTCCGACGTCTCGCCAGGATGCGTCGGTCCTGACGGGTCGTTAGCTCGATAAGCCCATCCAGAGAAGAAGGAAGGTCGTGGGACACCAACTCATCCTTGATATAGTCATTCAAGCCCAGCAAGAAAGCGTCACACTGGGCCGGGGCGTTCCAATCACTCTGACGGGCCCTGGTGCGAAAGTCGATGGCGAAGTCAGCGACGCTCTGGTTCCCCTGGCTCAACCCCAGCAGACTTCCCGCAGCGTCCGGACCCACCGAAACCTCATCCAACACCTTGCGAAGCTCCGTGGCGAAGGCCTGGAAAGAGGAGCAAGCCGGCGTGCGTCACTCCCATTCAGCCGTTCCCCACAGCCGAGCTCTGCCAGTCAGGTGATTAATGGTAAACGCCACTCTCGCCGCTTCCTGGGCGAAGGTGTAGGGCTGTAGGGCGAAGAGAATGGAACAGTTCGTGATGAATGGGTTGCAGACCTCCGGGTCTCCAGCGTAGCGCTCCGGGGTTCCCACCCGTGGCTCAGGTGATGGTCCTGGCGGACCGGGAGCTGGTGCTGTCGGAGCCGGAGGCGAAACATGGGGTGTAGCCTGGGCGAGGGTGGTCGTCAGCTGTTGGACCTGGGTGACTAGTGCAACCAATGCTTGCTCTTGGTTTGACACAGCCTGTCGAACCTCGGAGTTGGAGGCAGTGAGCATAGCTTCGTGCTGCAGGAGCGTGTGCTCAATCCTCTCGAAGCGGTTTGACGGAGACGTTGTGAGCGCTGAATCCATTGTTGGCCAGATTGTACTGTAACGGGTATAGCTTGGACCCAATAGCAGCACATAATCAGGCAGTAATAGTTGGTAATGAACTATGGGTAGTTGGTAATGAATGGGTACACCGTACTCACACAGAGGCTCAGGATTGAGCGAGGGTTCCGAAGAGGGATAGGCAGGTTCGAATCCGTGTAGGCAGTCGGGAAATCGCTGGAGAGTCTTGCATGAATCCTGAGAACAATCTGGCACTTGTGAACGGTGAGGAGAGTCTATATACCGGGTTAATTGGTGATCAGAGGCAACTGAGTGCAACAGGTGAGGGGAGTTGGGCTGATGAGAGGGGAGTGGCAGGCAGGCAGGTGAGGAGAAGGAGGGACCGGTGGAAAAGTACTGGGAGGTGAAGTGGATGAGAATGAGGAGAGGGCAGACTGTGACAATGGTTTTCCAGGGAAATAGGAGAGAGATCTACAATAATTATTGGCAGCATGGAGTAAATGAGGTGCTTGAGCAGTATAAAGAATGTAAAGAGAATCTTAAGAAATAAATTAGAAAAGCTGAAAGAAGCTATGAGGTTGCTTTGGCAAGTAAGGTGAAAGTAAATCCAAAGGGTTTCTAATAGCAAAAGGATAACGAGGGATAAAATTAGTCCATTAGAGAGTCAGAGTGGACAGCTATCTGCAGAGCCAAAAGAGATGGGGGAGGTATTGAACAATGTATTTTCTTCGGTATTCACCAAGGAGAAGGATATTGAATTATGTGAGGTGAGGGAAACAAGTAGATTAGCAATGGAAACTATGAGATTCAAAGAAGCGGAAGTACGGACAATTTTGAAAAATATAAAAGTGGATAAGTCTCCAGGTCCCGACAGGATATCCCCTAGGACATTGAGGAAAGTTAGTGCAGGGGCTATGACAGAAATATTACAATTAATAATAATAATAATGGATGGGATTTATTTAGCGCCTTTCTAGATACTCAAGGCGCTTAATATATACAAATGTCATTAGAAACGGGAATGGTGCGGAGGAGTACTGCGCATGTTGTTCCATTGTTTAAAGAGGGTTCTAAGAGTAAACCTAGCAATTATAAACCTTTTAGATTGACGTCAGTGGTGGGCAATATTAATTGAAAGGATACTTAGAGTTAATTTATATAAGCATCTGGATAAACAGGGTTTGATTCGGAACAGTCAACATGGATTTGTGCCTGGAAGGGCATGTTTGACTAATGGTCTTAAATTTTTTGAAGAGGTTACTAGGGAAATTGACGAGGGTAAAGCAGTGGATGTTGTCTATATACCAGCGAGTAATGGTGGATGGCTGTTTGTCAGGTTGGAGGCCGGTGGAGTGCCTCAGTGATCTGTGTTGGGCCCACTGTTGTTTGTCATATACATCAATGGTCTGGATGATTGTATGGTAAATTGGATTAGTAAGTAAACAGATTATACTATGATAGGTGGTGTTGTGGATAATGAAGTAGATTTTCAAAGTCTACAGAGAGATTTAGGCCATTTGGAAGAGTGGGCTGAGAGATGGCAGATGGTGTTTAATGCTGATAAGTGTGAGGTGCTACATCTTGGCAGGACAAATCAAAATAGGACGTACATGGTAAATGGTAGCGAATTGAGGAATGCAGTTGAACAGAGGGATCTACGAATAACTGTGAATAGTTCCCTGAAAATGGAATCTCATGTAGATAGGGTGGTAAAGAAAGCTTTTGGTGCGCTGGCATTGGTGAGGCATTGGTGAGGCCAATTCTGGAGTATGGTGTACATTTTTGGTCGCCAAATTATAGGAAGGATGTCAATAATATAGAGAGTACAGAGGAGATTTACTAGAATGTTGCCTGGGTTTCAGCAACTAAGTTAGAGAGAAAGGGTGAACAAGTTAGGTCTATATTCTTTGGAGCGGATACGGTTAAGGGGGTACTTGATAGGTCTTTAAAATGATGAGAGGGATAGAGAGAGTTCACGTGGATAAGCTTTTTCCATTGAGAGTAGGGAAGATTCATAAAAGAGGACATGATTTGAGAATTAAGGGACAGAAGTTTAGGGGTAACATGAGGGGGAACTTCTTTACTCAGTGAGTGGTAGCTTCCAGTGGAAGTGGTTGAAGCAGGTTCGATTTTATCATTTAAAATAAATTGGATAGGTATATGGACGGGAAAGGAATGGAGGGTTATGGTCTGAGTGCAGGTAGATGGGACTAGGGGGAAATGAGTGTTCGGCACGGACTAGAAGGGCGGAGATGGCCTGTTTCCGTGCAGTAATGTTTATATGGTTATAAGTCACGAAATGAGCAGGACTTTTGAACCAAACACAGTCGGACCAAATAAAGCATTGCAGTTTCAAGCACAGGCAGGGCAGCAGGCCAAATAACGCATGGCATTGTCATTAAGGGCTAACAAATCATTTATTGCAAGTGCATTGCAGACTCACAGTTCAGTTGATTCACAGCTTAGAACGAGAGTCGTGGCCTCTCCTACGCGATCTTGTAGAGTGACTGAGGCACGTCGTGGCTTCCGGGATTTTATAGTCCTGCCCCCCCCCCCCCCCCCCCCCCCCCCCCCCCCCCCCCCCCCCCCGGAAGAGGCGTTATCTTCATCGCGGTGATTGCCAGGCGAGAGTATCTCAAGGTTTTTTAAACACTCATAACTTTTTTAATTTTCATTGATGGGAAAAACCCTCGGGGCCTGCTCAGCGAGAGGACTGTGAGTAAGATGGCCAAACATCATAGCGATATATGGTCGTGTTTTTTTTCTAAAATCATTATACAGTGCAGATGCAGAAGTGGTCAAGATGAGACTTTTAATTATATGGACAGACAGACAGACAGACAGACAGACAGACAGACAGACAGACAGACAGACAGACAGACAGACAGACAGACAGACAGGCAGGCAGACAGACAGACAGACAGACAGACAGACAGACAGACAGACAGACAGACAGACAGACAGACAGACAGACAGACAGACAGACAGACAGACAGACAGACAGACAGACAGACAAGTAGACAGATAAGCCAGTTCATTATTCCGAAAAATATAAGGAATTTGTCAAACGTCATACGAGGGGAAAAAAGCGATCAGTAAACTGCAACGCAATCATTCCTTTTAATTTCTTAAGTTTTGGTGCTTAAATAAAATTGAGATTCATAAATTAGTAGAGTAAAAAAATGATATAAATATATATTAAATCTCTCCGGAATTTGGGGCAGCATTCAAAACTTCCTGGCGCATGGTTTTCAAGTTACAAAACATGGAAAGAAACAAAATCGCCGGGTTTGCTGCCAGAAGAGGGTGGCAGGAAGAAAGGGAGGTTACAAGGCATTTAACTTGTTGAGAACACATACTGTTATATGCATCCTGAATTTGTTTGTGATAAACTGAATAATATAGGTAGATTCGAACAATTATCTGAAATCTTTCTGGACTTAATCCTGAGGGGAATCGAAACCTCAGAGCGGAATTGATACGCAATATTTCATCCCCGGACTTTTGACGAGCACAAGGAACTGGATTTCAACACGTGGTATCATGCAGGTGTTGTCAGAGTGGAGAGATTACATCATTTCCGTGAGAATCTAGTGTCAGGGATCAATTATTTAATATAAAAGCTTTGATCATTAACACAAAAATGTTCTATATTGTTTCCGAAATGAATGCAGGACTACAGAATTATTTCTGAAAGAACGTTGATGAAAGATATACTTCATGTTTACAATAAAAGGGAAAAAGCATAAAGGCAGGAGAAATAAGACGCGATTGGTCCCGCTGGCACAAAGGAATGTGAAGGTGCAGGCGTACGCATATCAGTCGACATCTAATTAAATGGGTTTATGTTCGGTGCGTTTATGAGTCGTGTATCAAGAATATAAGATTAATAGCGTGTTTTGCAGCTAATGTTCAAGTTTGGTAGTTAAGAAATTTCCAAACTGCAGTTCTGCCAGCGCATATACATATGTCCTATGTATGGCGATCAGTACACAAAACTGGCAAGCGTTAAAAACAAGCAGGCCAAATGCCCTCTTCTCCAGACTACCCACCAGTGCCACTTTTAGGGAATTATACACTTGCACTCCTTGGTCATCAACATTTCGGAGTGCCGTGCTAATTTTTATACATGTCCCGTCCATATTTAACTTCCTCCAATGCATCCTCACATATCTCTCGGGATTGCATTCAATTTAGCAATGGCCAGCCCAACTTTCCATCTGATTGTTTCAGGTTGGAGCTTTAGACAAACTCTTAATACTCAATTAATTCTCAATGAAACCGCACGTCTTTCAGAGGACAGTTGCTATGGCCGATCTCCAGAACTCTGGGTAATAGTCCCGAGTATACGCCTGCATTTGAGTTAATATCACCTTAGGCAGTTGTCATCGCACGATTGTTTATATTCTTTCACAGTTCACAAAGGGAGAACAACCTCAGAGTGCAGCAGGTTCGCACCCTCAATAGAACATTTAACCATATAACCATATAACCATATAACAATTACAGCACGGAAACAGGCCATCTCGGCCCTACAAGACCGTGCCGAACAACTTGTTCCCTTAGTCCCACCTGCCTGCACTCATACCATAACCCTCCATTCCCTTCTCATCCATATGCCTATCCAATTTATTTTTAAATGATACCAACGAACCTGCCGCCACCACTTCCACTGGAAGCTCATTCCACAACGCTACCACTCTCTGAGTAAAGAAGTCCCCCCTCATGTCACCCCTAAACTTCTGTCCATTAATTCTGAAGTCATGTCCTCTTATTTGAATCTTCCCTATTCTCAAAGGGAAAAGCTTGATCACATCAACTCTGTCTATCCCTCTCATCATTTTAAAGACCTCTATCAATTCCCCCCTTAACCTTCTGCGCTCCAGAGAATAAAGACCTAACTTATTCAACCTATCTCTGTAACTTAGTTGTTGAAACCCAGGCAACATTCTAGTTAATCTCCTCTGTACACTCTCTATTTTGTTGACATCCTACCTATAATTGGGCGACCAAAATTGTACACCATACTCCAGATTTGGTCTCATCAATGCCTTGTACAATTTTAACATTACATCCCAGCTTCTATACTCAATACTCTGATTTATAAAGGCTAGCATACCAAAAGCTTTCTTTACCACCCTATCTATATGAGATTCCACCTTCAAGGAAACTATGCACGGTTATTCCCAGATCCCTCTGTTCAACTGTATTCTTCAATTCCCTACCATTTATCATGTACGTCCTATTTTGATTTGTCCTGCCAAGGTGTAACATCTCACATTTATCAGCATTAAACTCCATCTGCCATCTTTCAGCCCATTTTTCCAAATGGCCTAAATCACTCTGTAGACTTTGGAAATCCTCTTCATTATCCACAACACCCCCTATCTTGGTATCATCTGCATACTTACTAATCCAATTTACCACCCCTTCATCCAGATCATTGATGTACATGACAAACAACAAAGGACCCAACACAGATCCCTGAGGCACCCCACTAGTCACCTGCATCCAACCCGACAAACAGCCATCCACCATTACCCTCTGGCTTCTCCCATTCAGCCACTGCTGAATCCATCTTGCAATTCCTGCATTTATACCCAACAGTTTAACCTTCTTAACCAACCTTCCAACCTTGTCAAAGGCCTTACTAAAGTCCATATAGACAACATCCACTGCTTTACCCTCGTCAATTTCCCTAGTAACCTCTTCAAAAAATTCAAGAAGATTAGTCAAACATGACCTTCCAGGCACAAATCCATGTTGACTGTTCCTAATCAGACCCTGTTTATCCAGATGCTTATATATATTATCTCTAAGTTTTTTTTCCATTAATTTGCCCACCACTGAAGTCAAACTAACAGGTCTATAATTGCTAGGTTTACTCTTAGAACCCTTTTTAAACAATGGAACAACATGCGCAGTACGCCAATCCTCGGGGACTATTCCCGTTTCTAATGACATTTGAAATATTTCTGTCATAGCCCCGGCTATTTCCACACTAACTTCCCTCAATGTCCTAGGGAATATCCTGTCAGGACCTGGAGACTTATCTACTTTTATATTTTTCAAAAGTGTCAGTACTTCTTTTACTTTGAAACTCATAGTATCCATAACTACTCTACTGGTTTCCCTTACCTCACATAATTCAATATCCTTCTCCTTGGTGAATACCGAAGAAAAGAAATTGTTCAATATCTCCCCCATCTCTTTTGGCTCTGCAGATAGCTGCCCACTCTGTTGCTCCAATGGACCAATTTTATCCCTCGTTATCCTTTTGCTATTAATATAGCTGTAGAAACCCTTTGGATTTACTTTCACCTTACTTGCCAAAGCAACCTCATATCTTATTTTAGCTTTTCTAATTTCTTTCTTAAGATTCGAATCAGAATGTACCAGGTATCACCTAATAGAATGGAATTCATGGTGATACGAAATGAACAAATGGGACGATCTGTCCGAATATATAAATTGATGAATAACATGCCATAAATTACCATCAATTTAATTCCTAGAAGGAATGTGTGTTTACAATAAATCTGAGGATTCCCTTGCAACTGAATATCGATATAAAACAGTACACCATAACAGGATTCAATTGGGATACAAGGATTTGAAAAGCATGAGCATGCAACAAAGCGACACGCATTGTTCATTGTTTTTTTTTAATCGTTTATTGTAATTGACAATTAACGTAAGGGGGTACTGCACTACGTATTTGAGCTACTCCCTGAACCTGCGCTAAGTCAGTGCGTATAGGGCTGTGTTCGTACAGCAACTCAAGTTCTGCATTTTGAAGCCTACATTTTGCACAAAATGAGGAACTATTGACCGTAATCCTAGCCACCACAATCGATTCCATTTCGAATAGATCATGAACACCGCCCACAATACAACGACGTTTCCAGAGACAGCGAAGAGTAAGATAATCGATTTTCTTCTGCTCTCCATTCCCCGTTTTTCCCCCAACAGATCCAGAGGTCACTGAGGAGGTTATATTCACCCGTTAGCATAAAATACCAGAAAATATCATTAAGGCAATTCAGCGCAGCCACTGTTACCAAAATAACATCCACCGTTGTCTCGGTGCAGTATTTCGACTTCAACTTCTGGCAACAGATGGCAACAAATCGATCAAACCTGAATGAGACTGTGAACCATCTACTTTGATGTATCGTTTTCTCACCTTACCCTTCCATTTCTCTAGTCCCTCCGCCGGCCCTCAGGCTGAAGAAGGGTAAGGACCCAAAATGTCACAGATCCTTCTCTCCAGAGATGCTGCATATCCCGCCGAGTTTCTCCAGCATTTTGTGTCTATCTTCATGTGCTTGTCCAAATTTTTATTTAACTTAGTGATACTACCTGCCCCAACTACCTCCTCCAGCAGCTCATTCCATATACCGACCACTCTTTGCGTACACGACGTTGCCCTCGGCTTCCTATTAAATCTCCACCCCCCCCCCCCCCCCCACCCCACCTGAAACCTATGTCCCCTGGTTCTTGATTCCCCTACACTAGGTAAAAAAACTGTCTCTATCCTATATAGTCCTCTCATGATCCTGTACACCTCCATGAAATCACTCCTTATCCTCTTGCGCTCCGAGGCTTAATTTCCAAGCCTTCTCAATCTCCCCCTATAGCTCAAGCACTCGAGCCCTGTCAGCATTCTGGTAAATCGTCTCTGCATATTTTCCAGGTGAACACCATCTATCCGATTCACAACATTTTCCAAGACCAGATTATAACATTCATCCACAAAGCTGTGTAATGTGTTGCCGATATGATTCGGGGATATTGGAGCGTGCCGTCCAGCCCACACGATATACAGAGAGAAGAGTAGAATGACCGTCAGAAACTTTCCCGACATGGACAGGGAGAGGTAGCATGTGATGCAAAGTTGTTAAAGTCGACGTAAACTGTTAAGGCAGCGACGATCCTGATGGAAGGCGAGATTAGTACGTTTCGAGGGGCATCAGAGCGGAGCAGCAGCAAGAAGGTTTTAAAGAGCGCCCTGTAAACAAATGGGCGGAGTGGTTCACGCCAGCAGGCGTAACAGAGAAGAACAGCGGCCGGGTGGTTTATTTTGATTTGCGCATTGAAAGGCACAACAGCCAATAAGAGAAAAACAGCTATTTAACGGAGCGGCCAATTAGGAGCTGACATATTTAGTTTTCAATTCTAGATGTCGAGATAAAACGTGGAAGCAGGCCCTTCGGCCCACCGAGTCCGCGCCGACCACCGATCACTCGTACAGTAGTTTTATCCTAAACACTCGGGCAATTTACAAACGCCAAGTACACGGCAATCCTACACGTATTTTGAATGTGAGAGGAAACTGGTGCACCCGGAGAAAGCCCACGCAGTCACAGGGAGAACGTAGAAACTCCATACCGACAGTACCCAGAGTCAGGATCGAACCCGGGTCTCTTGCGCTGAAAGGCAGCCATTCTACCGCTGCGCCATTGTGCCAGGAATGGTCTTATTCTGACGTTCAAGTGCTGTATTTTTAAGCGAGGTATTGCCGCTTTGTTTCGAGAAGCTTTCGCCTGGAGGGTGGGCAAAGGATGCGAGCAAGATAGGGTGAGATACTGCGGCCTTCTTTAGTCTAAATGTGGGGACGGTAGAGCTATTGCCCCTCCTGCAAGATGTGGGAAATGAGGAAAGCGTCCAGTGCCCCTGAGGACTAAACCCGTGGGATGCGCGCCCAGCTGCAACTCGTGACTGACCGAGAGAGGAGAGTGGAGCGGTAGGTGGACGACCTCAGGATTGTATTGAAAAAATGAGAGTCGCACGTAGGAGTTAGATGGTCACCTAAGGTGCAGGCAGAAAATAGACGGGTGCTACCAGGAATGGCTCCAAGGAATGGTAAAGCGAGCAGGCAGAGAGTGGCCATTTCCCTTGAAAACACATTTTGGGTAGTGTTGTGGTGGATGACTGCGCAAGAGAAAGCAGCAGCAGTAATTTCTGAGACACTGAGACCGGCTCTAAGGCACAGCTGGTTTGGGTGTTCAGACGGGGCTAGATTGATGGGAGATGGTGATAGTGGGGTCTAGCGAGAAGATTCTGCTCGCAAACGGAACTCAAGGGTTTATTTGTGTTCCCCTGGTGCAATCGTCCAGGATATCCTGCCACGGTTGCAGAACATCCTTAGGGGGGATGTGGAGCAGTCAGAGGTAGTTGTAGTACCAGAAATAGCAACGCCGTAAATAGGAAGAAGACGGAGGTCCTGCAGAGTGAATATACGCGGTTGAGAAAGAAGTTAAAACGCACGACTTTAATATTGGTAATCTCAGGCGAATTCCCTGTGCCTCATGCTATTGAGGACTGGAATGGACAATAGACAACAGGTGCAGGAGTAGGCCATTCGGCCCATCGAGCCAGCACAGCCATTCAATGTGATCATGGCTGATCATCTCCAATCATTACCCTGTTCCTGCCTTCTCTCCATATCCCCTGACTCCACTCACTTTAAGAATCTTTAGGAATACAAGGATAGTTTAGATGAAAGCGTTCCTGAGGAGTTGATGTAGGAGGTGTGGCCTGTGGATTCTGGATCATTGGGATACCTTGTTGAACCTGTAAGAGGCAAGGGAAAACCGATGAACCCAGGGCATGGTTTGCCTGTGATATTATTTTTATCACAGAAATATGGCCGAGAGAAGGGCAAGACTGCCAGCTCAATATTTCAAAGTTGAGAAGCTACATGAGCGATAGAGGTGAATGTAAATGAAGACAGGTGGGAGTATTTGCCTTCTTGAAGAATGAGTACATAACCACAGTACACATAGATACTATTGTGGGGTACTACGCAGTGAGGTAGGTGGGCAGAACCTAGAAATAGGAAGGGAATTATCACATTGATAGGGCGGTATTATACCCACCCCCTCCCCTTCCATAGTCAGCGCGAATTGGAGGATCAGGTGTAGAGGAAGATTTTAAGTTTTGTAAAATAATAGGGTGGGTTTAATGGAAGATGTTAACTTATCTTATATTGACTGGGTCTCTCTTGACTTAAAGGGGTTGTACGGGGTAAAAGTTATGATCCAAGAAAGTTTTCTTGATCAATATATATATGGTGTTACTAGAGGGGCGCAACATTACACCTCCTCTTTGTGAAATAAAATAGGACATGTGACTGAAATGTCAGTATGGAAGCACCTTTGGACAGTGAGCATAATTGTATTAATATTAAAGTTGTTATGGAAAAGGATATGAGTGGTGCAAGTTAAAATCTAAATGGGGTAGCGCTGATTTTGTTGGCATGAGGCTAGGACCTACGTGCGTTCATTGGGGTAATCTATTTACAACTAAGGATGGTAAATTTAAGAGAATCGAGAGAGGTTGGCGAGAGATGTTGAGGATCTGACTAGAAAAAAGGAGGTGGACGTCATAGTTAAGCAGAAACTCCCTCCTCGAGTATAAGAAGTGTGGGGGTACACTTAAGAAGAAATCAGGAAGGCAAACCGAGAACAATAAATAGACAGAAGTAAGGTATGAAAAATACAGAGGTTCTAGGGGTGTGTTTAACAGTAAAACGATGGCTTTGGAGAGAATTGATCCCTTTAAAGTTCGACATGGCGGTCTTGTGTAGAACTTCAAGAGATGATGGAAATATATTAAATTAATACCTCTCGTCCGTTTTTACGGAGGAGAAGATCATGGAAGCTAAACTACAGATGCACATTCATTGTGATCACATGAATTCGAATTAACAAAGAGGATGTATTGGCGGTTCCAATGTGCATTAAGGTGGAAATGTTTGGACCAAACTAGTACATCGTTAGACTTTGTGGGAAGTGTAGAGGTCCTAGCAGAGATATTTGAATCTTCAGCCAAAAGTGAAGATCCGAAGGACGGGAGGATGGTTCATGTTGTACCGTTGTTATAAAAAGGTAGCAAGGACATGACAGGGAACCACGGGCCGGTGAGATTGTCGTCAGTGGTGGGAGTGTTGATGGTGGAGATCTTTAGGGACAGGATATACCAGCACTAGGAGAGGCACGGGCTAATTATGGATAGTCAGCATGGCTTTGTGCATGAGAAATCGTGTCTCACAAATCTTGGATTTTTGAAGAGGTCACCGAGGGAATTGAGAGGTTGGCAGTGGGTGTCGGACACGTGGATATTAACAAGGCCTTTCAAGCGAGGTAGGCAAGCTAGTTTAGAAGGTTAGATCGCCTGGAATCCAAGGTGAGCCAGCCAATTTGATTCAAAATGGGGTTGGAGGAAATATTGATGCAGAATCCGCGGAGGGTTGTTTTTCTGATTGGAAATCTGTGGCCAACGGTGAGCCACAAGGGTCCGAGCTGGGCCGCCTGGGGTTATCACCTACATTAACGGTTTGAATGACAACGTTGTATGGAAATTTGCAGATGCTGCCTGACCCGCTGAGCTACTACAGCTTTTTGTGTCTATCTTCGGTTTCAACCACCATCTGCAGTTCCTTCCTACACAAGTGAGAGGTGGATACAGGCTAGCGCGGTTTTCATTGGCAGAGGGGTGGACAAAGACTGCTGATGAACAGGAGACAAAAGGGTGTACGTTAACCAGAGAAGATAAGTGGTATGCGAAGGCAGAGGTGGCATGGTGGTGCAGCGGTAGAGTTGCTGCCTTACAGTGCCTGAGACCTAGGTTCGATTCTGACTAGGGGGTGTTGTCGCTACGGAGTTTGTACGTTCTCCCCGAGACCGTGTGGGTTTTCTCCGAGATCTGTTTCCTCCCACTCTCCAAAGACGTACAGATTTGTAGGTTAATTGGATTGGTATAAGTGTAAAATTGTCCTAGTGTGTGTAGGATAGTGTTAATGTTCGGGGATCGCCGGTCGGTGCAGAGTCAAAGGGCCAAAGGGCCTGTTTCCCCGCTGTGTCTCTAAACTAAACTAATGGAAGGGGTATAAATGAAGGATATGTGTATTAGGGAGCATGATGGTGAGTGAAAGGCATGTGGCACAGGGAAGAAAGGTGCGGGGGGGGGGGGTTGCGGGGGGGGGGTTGTCTGCCTAAAATTCGAGAATGTTGTGTTCATACCATTGGGTTATAAGATGCTCGTGGAATAGGAGGTTTTGTTCTGGCTGCGTGCGTTTGGACTCTATCTGGCAAAACTGGTGTGCATCTATGTCATAGAAACATAGAAAATAGGTGCATGAGTAGGTCATTTGGACCTTTAAGCCACCACCACCATTCAACATGATCTGGCTGATCATTCAAAATCAGTACCCCGTTCCGTCTTTGATTATGCCCTAAGAGCTAAATCTAACTCTCTCTTGAAAACTCTAACTCTCTCTTGAAAACTCTAACTCTCTCATGAAAACTCTCTCTTGAAAACTCTAGCTCTCTTGAAAACTCTAACACTCTCTTGAAAACTCTAACTCTCTCTTGAAAATTCTCATGTGTGCGTACGTAAATGCGTGTGTGTGTCTGTGAACTCACAGCCCTTCTCCAATATGGTAGCTATGTCCTTTGAAACAAAGAAAATGCGCAACAGGGAGAAGATAAAGGTTACCCTGTCCAACACTCAAAGAGATGATAGACACAAAACGCTGGAGTAACTCAGCGGGGCATGCAGCATCTTAGGAACGGGTGATGTTTCGGGTCGAGACCCTTCTTCAGTCTGAAGATTCATACAGCGTAGAGACAGGCCCTTTGGCCCACTTGCCATGCCGACCAAGATGTCCCATTTACACCCGTCCCCCCTGCCTGCGTTAGGCCCATATCCCTCTAAATGTGTGCTATCCATGCTTCACCTGGATTCTGGTCTTGAGCTTCACTGCCTTGTGGGGGAGGGGAAATAGCCCCAGGTGATATCTGAGAATGTGTGTTGTTGATGTGGGGAGAATAATGTACAGGAGAGATCTTTTGATCTCTACTTGTTCATTCAAGTGATACAATTTCTTTGTTAATGTCACCTCAATGTGATCCTCAGACTCTATCTAATGGCCTTATTTCAATAGATTGCTGCAAAAAAATAATTAAATCTTTTGTCACCACTGCATTCTAAAAGTGAAGGCTAGTTTAATTCTGATTTGATTGGAGAAGCCTACTCACAATTATACTCTTGGTAAATTTTGAAGATCGTTATTGGTTTTAACTCTCTTTACAAAAATAGACAGAAGGAACTTACAAGGAAAAATACACAAAGTGCTGGAATACATCGGAGGGCCAGGCAGCTTCTATGAACAACATGGATAGCCGCTATTTCGGTTCAGGGCCCTTCTTCGGTCTGATTGTTGTAGGGGATAGACACCTGGAAAATAAATGGGGGCCGGACGAAACCGGACAGGAGATAGGTTTATCAAGTCAAGGAGGTTTAGACTCGTAGATGGGTAGATAAAGTCCAGAGATGAGAAGAAGAAAAATGGCTTTGACATGAGTAGATAAGGAGAGAGGTTGCTCGTAATGTGAAGCCAGAGGAAGGGATAGATGTGAAAGGCAATGTGGGAATGGGAATCTCACTGGCTCTCCACTCCGCTCTGGATCACTTGGACAACAAAAACCCATATGTCAGGCTGTTATTCACTGACTACAGCTCGGCATTTAATACCACCTTCGGGCTGGTTACCAAGCTCTCAGATCTGGGTCTCTGTACATCCCTCTGCAATCGGCTTCCTCATTCACAGACCATAGTCTGTCCGTATTGGTGGAAATGTGTCATCCTCGATATCAATCAGCATGGGAGCACCCCCCAAGGCTGTGTGCTCAGCCCCCTGCTTTACTCACTCTATACTCGTGACTGCGTAGCCGGAAATAGTGCAAACTCCACCATCAAGTTCGCGGACAACACCACTGTTGTAGGGCGTATCACTGAAGGGGATGAGTCAGACTATAGATGTGAGATGGACCGTGACCAAATGGTGCCAGCACAATAACCAGGCTCTCAACACCAGCAAAACCAAGGAACTGATTGTGGACTTTGTAAGGGGTAGGATAGGGACCCACAATCCCGTTTATGTCAACGGGTCGATGGTAGAAAGGGTCAAGAACTTCAAATTCCTGGGCGTGCATATTTCCGAAGTTATCTCCTGGTTTCCAGTACACAGATGCAATTATAAAGAACGCACATCAGCGCCTCTACTTCCTGAGAAGATTACAGAGAGTCGGTATGTCAAGGAGGACTCTCACAAGCTTCTACCGGTGCATAGTAGAGATCATGCTGACCGGTTGCATCGTGAGTTGGTTCGGAAACTTTAGCGTCCAGGAGCGGAAAGGTCTACAAAAAGTTGTAAACACTGCCCAGGCCATCAACGGCTCTACCCTCCCTATCATCGAGGGGATCTATCGCGTGCGCTGCCTCAAAAAGGCTGCCAACATCATCAAGGACCCACAACATCCGGGCCACACGCTCATCTCTCCGCTGCCATCGGGTAGAAGGTACAGGAGCCTGAAATTTGCAACATCCAGGTTCAGGAACAGCTACTTCCCCATAGCCATCAGACTATTAAACACAACTTCAAACAAACTCTGAACTATAACAGCTTATTGCACTTTATCTGTTTATTTGTGTGGCTATATATGGTCTATGGTGTATAGACACACTGATCTGTTCTGTAATTATGCCTGCAATATTCTGTTGTGCTGCAGCAAGTAATAATTTAATTGTCATCTCTGGGACACATGAGAATAAACTCTCTTGTCTTGACTTGACTTGGATTGTTGATGGTCAGTTACCTAAAATGTATAGAATTCAATGCTCAACCGTTGGGTGGTAGGCTACCCAAGCAGAATATGAGGCTCTGTTCTCGCAGTTTGCGTGTGGTCTCACTGTGGCGGTGGCGGTGGCCCAGGACATCAAACCAGTATGGGGATGGGAATGGGGAAATAAAACGATTTAAACGGGAGGTAGTCTCCAAGAAATATTGGACAACAAGGAACTGCAAACTTTTATCAGTTTAAAGTAGGGTCCTGACCAGAAACATCACCAATCCATGTTCTCCAGAGATGCTGCCTGACCCGCTGAGTTACTCCAGCACCTTGTGTCTCTGAAAATACATGGTAGCCTCAGTGATGATGGTGTGAGGTAGTGGTTCTGTGACTGAACACAGCCAGGATCGCAGAGAACTGATCCAAGGACGCAAGGTCAAATCCCATCATGGTAGCTGCAGCTATTTAATAACTTAAATAATTAAATAAGCTGGGGATATGACCCTCTCATATCAGTATGAACGTATCAGGTTGCCATAAAAAATATCTGATTCTCTGATGTCTTTCAGGAGAGATGTTCTGTCATATTTCCCCTATTCTTAGTTTAGTGTAGCGTGGAGATACAGTGTGGAAACTGACCCTTCGGCCCACCGAGTTCACATAGACCAACAATCACCTCGTACACTCGGCACTATTCTACACACTGGGGACAATTTACAGAAGCCAATGAACCCACAAACCTTCACGTCTTTGGAATGTGGGAGAAAGCTCACCTGGTCACAGGGAGAACTTGGTCACAGGGAGAATGTGGAAGAAAGCCCACCTGGTCTCCGTACACACAGCACCCCTGGTCAGGATCTGGCCACGCCATGGCTGCAGATCCATGAATTAACGACCTCCACATTACCGGGACAGGCCAGGATAGGCAATAAATGGCAGCTATATACTGACGCCCACATACTGTGAACGAATAAATGAACAAAACAACGGATGAGAAATACTTGAGAGAAACTTATTGGTGGTTTGGCTGACATTAGCTGAATAGAAATGGCACAACGAGAGCAGCTGAAATAGATGTTTAGTGGTGCCTTTTGTACTGAGTGGATTTTGGAATCATTGAATCTCACAGCAAAGACCCTTGGTACTGTGCCAGCACTTCGATGGAACTGTCCAATTATTCGCATACCCCTGCTCCTTTCCCCATAATCCTTTCCATTCTTTCATCATTAATATATAGACTATTTCCTTTTGAGAGTCATTATTAAATATCCATAGGTGGGAGACAAGGTGAGGCACTGAGGAGGGAAGCAGCGGAAAAGGGATGATGGGGGCGGGGGGGGGGGCGGTCAAGAGGTAATCTAAAAGTGAAAAACTAGTAAACGGGGTGATGTTATAGAGATGTGTAAGATCATGAGGGGAATAAATAGGGTCAGTCAGATGTGTAGGAAGGGGGAGGGATCACAGAGGATGTGCAGAACTCTCAATGGAGAGAGGAGGGGAACTTCTTCATCGTAGGCATACCTAGAGGAGATGTTGCTGTGGAGCAGACAAAATGTGTAAGGAGGAACTGGACATGTTGGTTCAAATCAAAGACAACGCAAGAAACTGGAGTAACTCAGCAGGTCAGGCAGCATCTCTGGAGAAATTGAATAGGTGACATTTTGGGTCAAGACCCTTCTACAGACCAAAGCATTTTGAATTAAGGTTCTGGAATAGAACTTGGATCCAAAATCTTCCAATTCAAAGCACAGTGTACTGTGATAATACGTACCGCATTTATCTCTATATGTTTGGTATATTTTGGTAAATCAGAGGATAAGACAATTTGGAGATAAAACCAGTAAACACCACTATGCCAGGTGTTTCCTGCCAGCTCAACATGCAAGTACGTTTTGCAGGGACTTGCTGCGCCTCTGCAAAATGTGGTCGGTACATTTTACATACAGGGTTTAAAATATGAAGGGCAATGTTCAGCATTACCATCTCGTCAGACCTTTTCTAATTGTGTGTAGGGTACATATGTAATTGCTTATTCATGCAGAAAATTATCATTTCTGCAAGAGGATGTGTTATCAGAAGACATAACTTAAAATCTGCTGCTAATATCCAGCAAACTGCCACAAATACCCGCAAAGAACAATCATGGGGTTTGTTTTGAAGAATTTGGGCCCCATATCTGAGAAAGGACGTGCTGGCTCTGGAGAGGGTCCACAGGAGGGTTACCAAAATGATTCCAGGAATGAGTGGGTTTGCATATGATGAGCATTTGACAGCACTGGGCCACTACTCGCAGATGTTTAGGTTTGGGGGGAGGGTAGTCTAATTGAAACTTACAGAATAATGAAAGGGATAGGTAGAGTGGATGTTTCCACTGGTGGGAGAGTCTAGGACCAGAGGTCATAGCAACTATATTACTAAAAGTCTGATCTTGACCGCTTCCTGTTGTTCTGTATATTGATTTTAGAGAAAAGGCTGCCACTTACGGCTGTGAATTTTGGCCATCACCCTCCGCTGCGCAGGACAAGAGGATTTTTCCCATCAATTAAAAATAAAAGAGTTATTAGTGTTTATAGAATGTTGAGATTCTCTCTCCTGAAGCCCATGCCCCTTCCAGAGGAACTATAAAACCCAGAAGTGTTGAATGCCTCAGTCAGTCTCTGCAAGATGGGGGAGCGAGATTGTCACGTCTCTCAGTTTGAGCTGTGAATAACACTGAACTAAACTGCCTACTAAACTACATTACTAACATGTCAGTGCCTATAATGTGGTTTGAAAATATGTTGTGTAAATGCTAAGGCTGTGTTGCGTTTGGTTTGGAAATGCTAAAGCTGTGTTGCGTTTGGTTTGGAAATGCTAAAGCTGTGTTGCCTATGGTTTGGAAATGCTAAGGCTGTGTTGGCGTTGGTTTGGAAATGCTACAGCTGTGTTGCCTTTGGAAATGCTAAACCTGTGCTGCCTAATTAAAGTTGCCTTGCCTAATTAAAGTTGCCTTGCCCTATTAAAATAGCCTTGCCTAATTAAAGTTGCCTTGCCTTCTATATAATTAAACGTCTAATCTTGACCACTTCCTGTTTGCGCTTTTTATATTGATTTTAGAAATAATGCTACAACGTACGGCTGTAATGTTTGGCCATCTTACTCAGAGTTCCCCTCCGCTCATCAGGTGCCGAGGATTTTTTCCCATCGATGAAAAATAAAAGAGTTATTAGTGTTTAGAAAATGTTGAGATTCTCTCTCCTGTCAATCACGCCATGAGGTGGGAGGGGATGAAGGACTATACAACCCAGAAATGTGGACGTGGCTCGGTCTCTACAGGATGGAGGAGGGAGAGTTCACGACTCGCTGTCTTTGTTGGCCGTGCACCCTGCTTGAAATGGAATTTCAAGGAATAGCCGTGAGTCAACTGCCAGCCCACCAGCCGTGCGTCAGGGAGCTGCCAGCACAACAAGCTTCAGTCACTGAGCTGCCAGCCCAAGAATCAATTCGGCCCACAAAGTCAATACTAGCCCTCTGGAAACCAGTCCCTTCAGCCCACAACACCCATACACCAGAAAGCCCCCCAACCCCCACCCACTGGCCACCCATATTAAAATCTAGGCAGAATTAAAAGCAGCTGTTTTAGAAAGAAGGTGAGGAGAAAGTTTAGTCAGAGGGCAGTTAATCTGTGGAATTCCCGTAAACACCTGAAGGTAACACCCGTTCCTGGCGGGGCAGGAGTATAAAGCCTCAGAGACCAGAGGTGAGTCAGTCACTCTGGAGGATCGTGAAAGAGAGTCCACAACTTTGATTCTACCCTGTTAGTTAACCTGACTGTGAGTCTACTGAACTGTGAGTCTACAATGTGCTTGTAATAAATGATTTGTTAATTAAATGAAATTAGTTATTTGACCTGCGCTGTGCTTGAAATTTAAATGGAAATGGAAATGAAATTAAATGGAGTTGTTTGGCCTGCCCTGTGCTTGAAATTGAAATGGAAATGGAAATGAAATGAATTGTTTGGCCTGCCCTGTGCTTGAAACTGAAATGGAAATGGAAAATAAATTACATTAAATTAAATTAAATGAGTCGTTTGGCCTGGCCTGTGCTTTAAATTGAAATGAAAATGGAAATGAAATGAGTTGTTTGGCGTGCCCTGTGCTTGAAATTGAAATGGAAATGGAAATGAAATTAAATAGAGTTGTTTGGCCTGCCCTGTGCTTGACAAGAAAATGGAAATGAGTAGTTTGGCCCGCCTATAACCACTCAATTCGGTCCACAAGCCCCCTATTAGCTGAGAAACCAGTCCCCTTTGCCCAATATGCCAGTATTAGCCCAGGAGGAGAATTTTAGACGAAGATGCCCGTGCCAGACCAGGAAAAGTCCAGCCATTCACCGAGATTTCGCGCAGATTTTTTTTTAAGTGTCCTTTCAGCCCATCATGCCTGTACAAGCCCAGGAGTAGTCCCTTCGGCCCATCAGTAAGTATTTCCCCCTGCAAGTATTAAACCTCACCTCGGTATTTTTCTCCCTCCCTCCGTTGGATTCCTGTGAGATCCAGGCCAGGATAGGCTTTCCTCCTTCATTGCTGTGATCTGCAGATAAATATGAAAAAGGCTAAAATTGATTCACCGCCCTCTCCCCCTTCTCTCTCACAGAGTCTCTCACCTGTTTTGGGCAAAACGTCTGACAGTTTCTGAGCCGCCAGCCCACCAGGCCCGAGTGACTGAGCTGCAGCCCTCCAGGCCTGAGTGACTGAGCTGCAGCCCACCAGGCCGGAGTGACAGAGCTGCAGCCCACCAGCCCTGAGTGACTGAGCTGAGAGCCCACCAGGCCTGAGTGACTGAGCTGCCAGCCCACCATGCCTGGGTGAACAAGCTGCCAGCCCACCAGGCCTGAGTGACTGAGCTGCCAGCCCACCAGGCCTGAGTGACTGAGCTGCCAGCCCACGAGCCCTGAGTGACTGAGCTGCCAGCCCACGAGGCCTGAGTGACTGAGCTGCCAGCCCACCAGGACAGAGTGACTGAGCTGCCAGCACAATAATCCATTCGGCCCACACTGTCCATACTAGCCCTCTGCAAACCAGCCCATTCAGCCCAAAACACCCGTACTAGCGCTCCAGAAAGACCCCCCCCCCCCTGGAATTGAAGGAGAAGTGTAATATTGCGTTGGGGTATCAGCCCTCTGGTGTGAACATGGGATCCAACGAGTCCCATCTAATCTAGTAGTGTATAAAATGACTAGTGGCATGGATAGAGTAGATAGTCATAATATTTTACCCAAGCATAGCTTCAAAATAGGCGTCATGGTGGTGCAGCGGTAGAGTTGTTATCTTACAGCGCTTGTAGCGCCAGAGACCCCGGTTACGTCCCGACCACAGGTGCTGTCTGTACGGAGTTTGTACATTCTCCCCGTGACCCATGTGGATATTCTCCGAGATCTTCGGTTTCCTCCCACATTCCAAAGACGTACAGGTGTGTAGGCTAATAGGCTTGGTAAACGTGTAAATTGTCCCTAGTATGTGCATGATAGATGATCGCGCTGTATCTCTAACCTAAACTAAACTAAACTAAACTAAACTAAAAAAGGGTGTCTCATGGTTGTTCACGGTTACACTACATGGAAACAGACCCTGTGGCCCAGCTTGCCAATCCCAAACAAGGTGCCCCATCTACCTCAATCCCACTAGCCATGTTTGGCCCATATCCCTCTAAAACCTTTTTCAATGAACCTATCCAAATGTATTTAAATGTTATTGTTTCTGCCTCAATTACCTCCACCTACAGCTCATTCCATAAACATCATTCTGTGTCTGGACAAAGTTGCCCTTCAGATTCCTAATAATTTTTTCCCATCTCAACTTTAACCTATTTCTTGATTACACTACTCTGGGTTAAGGACTCTATCTGCACTATCTATTCCCCATGATCTGACACAACTCTATAAGATCACCCTTTCCTCCTCCTACTCTCCACAGTCCTAGCCGGCACAACCTGCCCCTCCAGCTCAAGAGAATTAAGGGAGAAAAGTTTAGGGGTGACATGAAGGGGTAACTTCTTTACTCAGAGAGTAGTAGCTGTGTGGAATGAGCTTCCAGTGGAAGTGGTGAAGGCAGGTTCGGTTCTATCATTTAAAATAAATTGGATAGGTATATGGACGGGAAAGGAGTGGAGGGTTATGGTCTGAGTGCAGGTAGATGGGACTAGGTGAGAATAAGTGTTCGGCACGGACTAGACGGGCCGAGATGGCCTGTTTCCGTGCTGTAACTGTTATATGGTTATAAGCATTCAAGTCCTGGTAACATCCTTGTAAATCTTATCTGCGCTCTTTCTAGTTTAACATAATTCCTTTACCAGGATGACCAATTCTAAACACAATACTCCAACTGTGGCCTCAAAAACACCTTGTACAGCTGTAACATAACATCCTAAAAGCCAACTAACCGAAAAACTGCGTCGTCAAAAAGGAAACTCACCGAATGGTGTTTTGTCAAAACGCCACCTACCCGAAAGGCGGCATCGCCTACAAGCCAACGAACCGACTACCGCTCATAAGAAAAGTCCAATAACGGACATGGCGTTGCCGTGGAGCGGGCCTTGGCAGTGATTGGTTCTGACCCCCGGTCCATCACATCACTATGGAGAGATGAAAATTGTCCCACACCTCCGCTCCGCCCGACCCAAAGCCCGCGTAGGGTGGCCGTGGGAGAGTGGAGGCTTACCGAGGGATGCGCACCTTCGGCCGCTTTCAACTTGGTGCTTGGGTTCAGATTGCCCTGTCACCTATGGCTTGTGTGGGAAAAGGACCACACGCTCCCGTCTCCCCTTCTCTCACCCTCTTCTCTCTCCTCCTCTCTCTATCCCCTCTCTCTCCCTTCTCGCTCCCCCCTCTCTCTGCCTCGCTCTCTCCCTTCCCTCTCCCCCTTTCTCTCTCCCCCTTCTCTCTTCTCCTCCTCTCTCGCCCTCACTCCTCTCTTTCTCTTCTCTCTCTATCCCTTCTCTCTGTCCCACTTCTGTCTCTCTCTCCGCATCTTTCTTCCCCTTCTCTCTACCCCTCTCTCTTTCCTCTCTCTCTCTCCTCTCTTTCTCCCACCCTTCTCTCTCTCCCCTCTTCTCCTCTCTCGCCCCTCTCTCTCTCCCCTCCCTCTCCCTTCTCTCTCACCCCTTCTCTCTTTCTCTTCCCCTCTCTCTCTCCCTTCTATCTCTCCCCCTTCTCTCTCTCCCCCTCTCCCTTCACTACCCCCTCTCTCTTCCTCTCCCCCTCTCTCTCTCCCCTCTTCGCACTTCTCCTCTCTCGCCACACTCTCTCCCCTCCCTCTCCCTTCTCTCTCACCCCTTCTCTCTTTCTCTTCCCCTTCTCTCTCTCTCCCTTCTCTCTCATCCCCTTCTCCCTCTCCCCCTCTCCCCCTCTCCCTTCACTATCCCCTCCCTCTTCATCTCCCCCCTCTCTCTCTCCCCTACTCTATCTCCTCCTCTCCCATTCTCTCTCTATCCCCCCTCCCATCTCCCCCACCCCCTCTCTTTCTCTCCCATCTCTCTCGCTCTCCCCTCTATCGCCCTTCTCTCTCCCCTTCTCGCGTTCTCTTCGCCTTCTCTCTCTTCCCCTTCTCTCTCTGCTCCTCTGCCCTTCTCTATGTCTCTCCCCCTTCTCTCTCTCCACTGTCTCCATCGGCGGGAGCGTCCGCCCACCCAGAGTCACTGACCGCGATGCACCCCCATCGGACCCCAACCCCCACACCAGATGATTCCCCCCCCCCCCCCCCCCCCCCCTCCGATCCCCGGACACTGACACCCTCACCGGGCAAAATTGCAGGATTTACGTTATCCTCTTAATCAACCCCCCCCCCCCCCCCCACCCCCCCCCCCCCCCACCCCCAACACACACAGCACTTGCCCCTACCCCACACACAGCATTTGCCCTATCTATCACACAACACTGGACCCTCCCCGACACACAGTACTTGCCCCTCCCACCCCTCCCAGAAGGACTTGGACAGATTGGAAGAGGTGGAAGATGGAATACGGTGCAGCAAAGTGTACAGTCATGCACTTTGATGGTAGGACAAAAGGCATAGACTATTTTGTAAACAGGGAGAGGATTCAGAATTCTGAGGTGCAAAGGGACTTGGGAGTGCTGGTGGACTGTTCCCAAAATATGAATTGGCAAGTTAAATCGGTACTAAGGATGGCAAATGTCATGTTAGCAATCATTTTGAGAGGACGAGAATATAAAAGCAGGGATGCAATGATGAGGCTTTATAGGATGCCCAGTCAGAATGTATTTGGAGTTTTGTGAACAGTTGGGTCCACATATCTGAGGAGGGGTTTGCTAGCATTGGAGAGAGTCCAGAACAGATTGATGAGAATGATCCCAATGAGGAGTGGGTTAACGAAAGGCCCAGGAGCCGTTGGTGAGGGAGGAGGAACCAAAATCTGCAACGTTCCATTCGCAGATCACACTTCAAATTAAGTGGGCTTGAGGACGCCGCTGATTGGTCGAACGGACTAGAGGAAGGAGCTGATTGGCTTGTATCCCGTGTAAGGCTGTGTATTGGATCCAGGATAAGGGGGGAGAATGAGCGCCAGGGCAGTTTACTGTTCTGGATGTCAGATGTGGGAGGTCATGGAGCCTGTTAGCCCTCCAGACGTCCACATCTGCGCCAGGTGCATCGAGATGGGGCTCCTAAGGGACCATGTTAGGAACCTGGAGCAGCAGCTCGATGACCTCTGTCTGGTCAGGGAGAGGCCAGGGGAGCCGTTGGAGAGAGGAGGACTTACCTGCAGCTGTAAGTATAAATACAGCGCGGGGTTTGCTTCTACAGAGGCCAGGGGAGCCGTTGGAGAGAGGAGGACTTACCTGCAGCTGTAAGTATAAATACAGCGCGGGGTTTGCTTCTACAGAGGCCAGGGGAGCCGTTGGAGAGAGGAGGACTTACCTGCAGCTGTAAGTATAAATACAGCGCGGGGTTTGCTTCTACAGAGGCCAGGGGAGCCGTTGGAGAGAGGAGGACTTACCTGCAGCTGTAAGTATAAATACAGCGCGGGGTTTGCTTCTACAGAGGCCAGGGGAGCCGTTGGAGAGAGGAGGACTTACCTGCAGCTGTAAGTATAAATACAGCGCGGGGTTTGCTTCTACAGAGGCCAGGGGAGCCGTTGGAGAGAGGAGGACTTACCTGCAGCTGTAAGTATAAATACAGCGCGGGGTTTGCTTCTACAGAGGCCAGGGGAGCCGTTGGAGAGAGGAGGACTTACCTGCAGCTGTAAGTATAAATACAGCGCGGGGTTTGCTTCTACAGAGGCCAGGGGAGCCGTTGGAGAGAGGAGGACTTACCTGCAGCTGTAAGTATAAATACAGCGCGGGGTTTGCTTCTACAGAGGCCAGGGGAGCCGTTGGAGAGAGGAGGACTTACCTGCAGCTGTAAGTATAAATACAGCGCGGGGTTTGCTTCTACAGAGGCCCGGGGAGCCGTTGGAGAGAGGAGGACTTACCTGCAGCTGTAAGTATAAATACAGCGCGGGGTTTGCTTCTACAGAGGCCCGGGGAGCCGTTGGAGAGAGGAGGACTTACCTGCAGCTGTAAGTATAAATACAGCGCGGGGTTTGCTTCTACAGAGGCCAGGGGAGCCGTTGGAGAGAGGAGGACTTACCTGCAGCTGTAAGTATAAATACAGCGCGGGGTTTGCTTCTACAGAGGCCAGGGGAGCCGTTGGAGAGAGGAGGACTTACCTGCAGCTGTAAGTATAAATACAGCGCGGGGTTTGCTTCTACAGAGGCCAGGGGAGCCGTTGGAGAGAGGAGGACTTACCTGCAGCTGTAAGTATAAATACAGCGCGGGGTTTGCTTCTACAGAGGCCCGGGGAGCCGTTGGAGAGAGGAGGACTTACCTGCAGCTGTAAGTATAAATACAGCGCGGGGTTTGCTTCTACAGAGGCCCGGGGAGCCGTTGGAGAGAGGAGGACTTACCTGCAGCTGTAAGTATAAATACAGCGCGGGGTTTGCTTCTACAGAGGCCAGGGGAGCCGTTGGAGAGAGGAGGACTTACCTGCAGCTGTAAGTATAAATACAGCGCGGGGTTTGCTTCTACAGAGGCCAGGGGAGCCGTTGGAGAGAGGAGGACTTACCTGCAGCTGTAAGTATAAATACAGCGCGGGGTTTGCTTCTACAGAGGCCAGGGGAGCCGTTGGTGAGAGGAGGACTTACCTGGAGCTGTGAGTTTTTACCCAAATCTGTAACGTTCCATCTCACTTCCAGAGAAGGATTCTGGTGGAAACCTCTGATTGGTGGAAGAGGACCAGCGGAAGCAGCTGATTGGCTTGTATTGTATTTGTATTGTAATTGTAAGGCTTTATTGTATTTGGATAAGGGGGAGAATGAAGGCCAGGGCAGTTTACTGTTCTGGATGTCAGATGTGGGAGGTCATGGAGTCTGAGTGCTCTCCAGACGTCCACATCTGCGCCAGGTGCGTCGAGATGGGGCTCCTAAGGGACCGCGTTAGGAACCTGGAGCAGCAACTCGATGACCTCTGTCTGCTCAGGGAGAGCGAGGAGGTCATAGAAAGGAGTTACAGGGAGGTGGTCACTCCAAGACCACGGGAGACAGAAAACTGGGTCACAGTTAGGAAGGGCAATGGGCAGAGGCAGGGACTGGTGAGTACCCCGGTGGCTGTACACCTTGAAAATAAGTACTCATGTTTGAGTAAGGGTGGGGGAGACAGCCTACCTGGGGGCAGCGACAGCGGCCGGGCCTCTGGCACAAAGACCGGTCCGGTTGCTCAGAAGGGTAAGGAAAAGAAGGGGAGGGCAATTGTAATAGGGGACTCTATAGTCAGGGGGTCGGATAGGCGATTCTGTGGACGCAGACAGGAGTCCCGGATGGTAGTTTGCCTCCCTGGTGCCAGGGTCAGGGATGTGTCTGAACGTGTCCAAGAAATCCTGAAATGGGAGGGAGAGGAGCCTGAGGTTGTGGTGCATATAGGTACCAACGACATAGGTAAAAAAAGAGAAGAGGTCCTGAAAGAAGAATTTAGGGAGTTAGGTAGAGAGTTAAGGAGAAGGACTGGAAAGGTAACAATCTCAGGATTACTGCCTGTGCCACGCGACAGTGAGAGTAGGAATGGAGCGAGGTGGAGGATAAATGCGTGGATGAGGGACTGGTGCAGTGGGTATGGATTCAAGTTTCTGGATCATTGGGACCTCTTTTGGGGAAGGTGCGACCTGTACAGAAAGGACGGGTTGCACTTGAACTCAAGGGGGACCAATATCCTGGCGGGGAGATTTGCAAAGGCTACTGGGGAGACTTTAAACTAGTATGGTTGGGGGGAGGGACTCAAATTGGGAAAGCTAGCAGTCAGTGTGTGAAGCAGGGGGCAGAGAATGGTAGCACCCTGACCCAAAATGTAGGGGAGAGAGAAGAAAAAGAAAATATTCAGAGAATAAGAGAGGGTGGGTTTCTTAAATGTGTATATTTTAATGCTAGGAGCATTGTAAGAAAAGTGGATGAACTTAGAGCCTGGATTGACACCTGGAAGTATGATGTTGTGGCGATCAGTGAAACATGGTTGCAGGAGGGCTGTGATTGGAAACTAAATATTCCAGGATTTCGTTGCTTCAGGTGTGATAGAATTGGAGGGGCAAGAGGTGGAGGTGTTGCATTGCTTATCAGGGAAGATATTACAGCAGTGCTTTGGCAGGATAGATTAGAGGGCTCGTCTAGGGAGGCTATTTGGGTGGAACTAAGAAATGGGAAAGGGGTAGCAACACTTATAGGGGTGTATTATAGACCGCCAAATGGGGAGCGAGAATTGGAAGAGCAAATATGTAAGGAGATTGCAGATATTAGTAGTAAGCACAAGGTAGTGATTGTGGGAGATTTCAATTTTCCACACATAGACTGGGAAACACATTCTGTAAATGGGCTGGATGGGTTGGAGTTTGTAAAATGTGTGCAGGATAGTTTTTTGCAACAATACATAGAAGTACCTACTAGAGAAGGGGCGGTACTGGACCTCCTGTTAGGAAATGAGATGGGTCAGGTGGCAGAGGTATGCGTTGGGGAACAGTTCGGGTCCAGTGATCACAATACCATTAGTTTCAATATAATTATGGAGAGGGACAAAACTGGACCTAGGGTTGAGATTTTTGATTGGAGAAAGGCTAACTTTGAGGAGATGCGAAAGGATTTAAAAGGAGTAAATTGGGACAGTTTGTTTTATGGGAAAGATGTGGAAGAGAAATGGAGTACATTCAAAGGTGAAATTTTAAGAGTACAGAATCTTTATGTCCCTGTTCGGTTGAAAGGAAATCGTAAAAATTGTAAAGAGCCATGGTTTTCAAGGGAAATTGGACACTTGGTTCGGAAAAAGAGGGATATCTACAATAGTTATAGGCAGCATGGAGTAAATGAGGTGCTTGAGGAGTATAAAGAATGTAAAAAGAATCTTAAGAAAGAAATTAGAAAAGCTAAAAGAAGATATGAGGTTGCTTTGGCAAGTAAGGTAAAAGTAAATCCGAAGGGTTTCTACCGCTATATTAATAGCAAAAGGATAACTAGGGATAAAATTGGTCCATTAGAGAGTCAGAGTGGCCAACTATCTGCAGAGCCAAAAGAGATGGGGGAGATATTGAACAGTTTCTTTTCTTCGGTATTCACCAAGGAAAAGGATATTGAATTATGTGAGGTAAGGGAAACAAGTAGAGTAGCTATGGAAACTATGAGGATCAAAGAAGAGGAAGTACTGACACTTTTGAGAAATATAAAAGTGGATAAGTCGCCAGGTCCGGACAGGATATTCCCTAGGACATTGAGGGAAGTTAGTGTAGAAATAGCAGGGGCTATGGCAGAAATATTTCAAATGTCATTAGAAACGGGAATAGTGCCGGAGGATTGGCGTACTGCGCATGTTGTTCCATTGTTTAAAAAGGGGTCTAAGAGTAAACCTAGCAATTATAGACCTATTAGTTTGACGTCAGTGGTGGGCAAATTAATGGAAAGAATACTTAGAGATAATATATATAAGCATCTGGATAAACAGGGTCTGATTAGGAACAGTCAACATGGATTTGTGCCTGGAAGGTCATGTTTAACTAATCTTCTTGAATTTTTTGAAGATGTTACTCGGGAAATTGATGAGGGTAAAGCAGTGGATGTTGTGTATATGGACTTCAGTAAGGCCTTTGACAAGGTTCCTCATGGAAGGTTGGTTAAGAAGGTTCAATGGTTGGGTATTAATGGTGGAGTAGCAAGATGGATTCAACAGTGGCTGAATGGGAGATGCCAGAGAGTAATGGTGGATGGTTGTTTGTCAGGTTGGAGGCCAGTGACGAGTGGGGTGCCACAGGGATCTGTGTTGGGTCCACTGTTGTTTGTCATGTACATCAATGATCTGGACGATGGTGTGGTAAATTGGATTAGTAAGTATGCAGATGATACTAAGATAGGTGGGGTTGCGGGTAATGAAGAAGAGTTTCAAAGTCTACAGAGAGATTTATGCCAGTTGGAAGAGTGGGCTGAAAGATGGCAGATGGAGTTTAATGCTGATAAGTGTGAGGTGCTACATCTTGGCAGGACAAATCAAAATAGGACGTACATGGTAAATGGTAGGGAATTGAAGAATGTAGGTGAACAGAGGGATCTGGGAATAACTGTGCACAGTTCCATGAAAGTGGAATCTCATGTAGATAGGGTGGTAAAGAAAGCTTTTGGTGTGCTGGCCTTTATAAATCAGAGCATTGAGTATAGAAGTTGGAATGTAATGTTAAAATTGTACAAGGCATTGGTGAGGCCAATTCTGGAGTATGGTGTACAATTTTGGTCGCCTAATTATAGGAAGGATGTCAACAAAATAGAGAGAGTACAGAGGAGATTTACTAGAATGTTGCCTGGGTTTCAGCAACTAAGTTACAGAGAAAGGTTGAACAAGTTAGGGCTTTATTCTTTGGAGCGCAGAAGGTTTAGGGGGGACTTGATAGAGGTTTTTAAAATGATGAGAGGGATAGACAGAGTTGACGTGGAAAAGCTTTTCCCACTGAGAGTAGGGAAGATTCAAACAAGGGGACATGACTTGAGAATTAAGGGACTGAAGTTTAGGGGTAACATGAGGGGGAACTTCTTTACGCAGAGAGTGGTAGCTGTGTGGAATGAGCTTCCAGTGAAGGTGGTGGAGGCAGGTTCGTTTTTATCATTTAAAAATAAATTGGATAGTTATATGGATGGGAAAGGAATGGAGGGTTATGGTCTGAGCGCAGGTATATGGGACTAGGGGAGACTATGTGTTCGACACGGACTAGAGGGGTCGAGATGGCCTGTTTCCGTGCTGTAATTGTTATATGGTTATATGGTTATATGGTCATAGACAGGAGTTACAGGGAGGTGGTCTCTCCAAGATCACGGGAGACAGAAAATTGGGCCACTGTTAGGAAGGGCAATGGGCAGAGGCAGGGACTAGTGAGTGGCCCGGTGGCAGTACACCTTGAAAATAAGTACTCATGTTTGAGTACGGTTGGGGGAGACAGCCTACCTGGGGCAGCGACAGTGGCCGGGCCTCTGGCACAGAGACAGGCCCTGTTGCTCAGAAGGGTGAGGAAAAGAAGAGGAGGACATTGGTAATAGGGGACTCTATAGTTAGGGGGTCAGATAGGCGATTCTGTGGACGCAGTCAGGGGACACGGATGGTAGTTTGCCTCCCTGTTGCCAGGGTCTGGGATGTGTCTGAACGTGTCCAAGATATCCTGAAATGGGAGAGAGAGGAAGTGGTGACCTGTACAGAAAGGACGGGTTGCACTTGAACCCGAAGGGGACCAATACCCTGGCGGGGAGATTTGCGGATAATACTATATACTTGAGTATAGAAGTTGGGATATAATGTTAAAATTATACAAGGTATTGGGAAGGCCAATTCTGGAGTATAATGTACAATTTTGAACGCCTAATTACAGGAAGGATGTAATCAAAATAGAGAGAATACAGAGGAGATTTACTAGAATGATGCCTGGGTTTCAGCAACAAAGTTACAGAGAAGGGTTGAACATGTTAGGTCTTTATTCTTGGGCGCGCAGAAGGTTAAGGGGGGACTTGATAGAGGTATTTAAAATGATGAGAGGGACAGACATAGTTGACGTGAATAAGCTTTTCCCATTGAGAGTAGGGAAGATTCAAACAAGAGGACATGACTTGAGAATTAAGGGACAGAAGTTAAGGGGTAACATGAGGGTGAACTTCTTTACTCAGAGAGTGTTAGCTGTGTGGAATGAGCTTCCAGTGGAGTTGGTCGAGGTAGGTTCATTTTTATAATTTAAAAATAAATTGGATAGGCATATGGACGGGAAAGGAGTGGAGGGTTATGGTCTGAGTGCAGGTAGATTGGACTAGGGGAGAATAAGTGTTCGGCACGGACTGGGAGGACCGAGATGGCCTGTTTCCGTGCTGTAATTGTTATATGGTTATATGGTGATATACGTAAGAGGAGCCTTTGAGGGCTTTGGGCCTGAACTCGTGTGTGTTTAGAAGGATGAGTAGGCATCTCATTGAAACCTACAAACTTATGAAACGACCACACAGCGTGGATGCTGAGAGGATGTTTCCAGTAGTGGGAGAATCCAGGACCACACGTCACAGCCTCGGAATAAAAGGACATCATTTTAGAATGATGAGGAGGATACTATTTTGTCAGAGTTTAGTTTATTTGTGGAATTCATTGCCAGAGACGACTGTGGAAGCCAAGGCATTGGGTATTTTTAAAGCAGAGATCGAAAGGTTATTACTTATCAAGTGTGTAAAATGTTAGGAAGAAGGTGAGAGAATGGGGTTCAGAGGGAAAGATCAACCATGATTGAATTGTGGAATAGAATCGATGGGCCAAATGGCCTCATTCTGCTCCTATGACATGAATATAAAAACATGAGAGTATGAAGTATTTTTGTTCTCTTCTACATTGGAGACTGTGATACAGGGCACAATAAAAATGAATTAAATCTGCATTCAGCATGGTGTGGTATTTTCAGTCGGCTGCTGAGAGTGCGGGTGGGCTGGGTGCTCTGAACTGTTTGCAAATTGCCAAAGCACCTGGTGGTGGAACGTTGTAAATGAGAAGAGCACCCACATGGTCTGGATCACACTGTGGACACTGGGGTCAACCATCTCCTCGCTGACGGTAAGCGTCTTTAACTGTCTGCTTCTTGGATGCAGGTTTCGGCTCGGTGACTCGTTTCCGTTTCAAATTCTATAGACTATAGACAATAGGTGCAGGAGTAGACAATTAGGCCCTTTGAGCCAGCACCGCCATTCACTGTGATCATGGCTGATCATCCACAATCAATACCCCGTTCCTGCCTCCTCACTATATCCCTTGACACTGCTATCTTTAAGCGGTCCATCTAACTCTCTCTTGAAAGCATCCAGAGAATTGGCACCCACTACCTTATGAGGCAGAGAATTCCACAGATTCACAACTCTTTGGGTGAAAATGTTTTTCCTCATCTCCAATCTAAATGGCCTACCGCTTATTCTTAAACTGTGGCCCCTGGTTCTGGACTCCCCTAACATCGGGAGCATGTTTCCTGCCTCTAGCATGTCCAAACCCTTAATAGTCTTATATGTTTCAATAAGATACCCTCTCATCCTTCTAAATTTCAGATTATACAAGCCCAGCCGCTCCATTCTATAAACATATGACTGTCTGCCATCCCGGGAGTTCTAATGATCCTATGTTGCACTTCATCAATAGCAAGAATGTCTTTCCTCAAATTTGTCCAGAACACTGCACAGAATACTCCAGGTGTGGTCACACTAGGGCCCTGTCCAACTGCAGAACGACCTCTTTGCTCCTATGCTCAATCCCTCTTGTTATGAAGGCCAACATGCCATCCACTTTCTTCACTGCCTGCTGTATACCTGCATGCTTAGTTCAGTGACTGATGAACATGGACCCCAAGATCTCGTTGTGCTTCCCCCTTTTCCAACTTGACACCATCCGGTTAATAATCTGCCTTCCTGTTTTTTCCACCTAAGTGGATAACCTCACATTTATTCACATTAAACTGCATCTGCCCTCTCACCCAACCTGTCCAAGTCACCCTGCAATCTCATAGCATCCTCCTCACAGTTCACACCCCCACCCAGCTTTGTGTCATCTGCAAATTTGTTAATGTTACTTTTAATCCCTTCATTGGTTTCTCAAGAGAAGGCGAAAGAAAGAAAATGTATCCGATAAACCCATTAATGGGCAGGTTCTTTCTCATTGGTGCATTAGAGCAGACTGCAGTTCACGTCTTACTTCATTCAAAATCTATTGGTTGTTTGGAGAAAAACATAATTTACTATGAAAACAGTTATCAAAGAATTAACTCTCAGATACGTTAGTGTGTCAGAAGATTTTGGGAAGACCATTCTATGTCCGTAGTGGGTGTTCAGTTGAAGTCCTGGTGTCATCGCTACAATTGGCCGCTGGGAGAATGCTGCGGCCCTTCTTGACTTTGGTTGTATTGCAGATTTGGAACTGTGAGTTAATTGAGAATGTTGAAAGTATTCGGTGATCAATTAACATGATATGTATTATTATACCCTATATTCCCGTATCTTTATAGCTACATGATTGAACGTTGTGGTGTATGGACTGTGGATAGTAGAAAATATTTATTCTCTGAATGGAGACACAATGGCCCGCAGATGCTGCTTTACGAAAAAAGACACAATTAGCTGGAATTACACAGCGGGTCAGGCAGCGTCTCTGGAGAACTTGGACAGATGACATTTCGGGTCGGGACCCTTCTTCAAACTGTTGCTGCCTGATCCGCGGAGTCACTCCAGCACTTTGTGGCTTATCACTAATTGTTGTGATGAAAAAATTGTGATTTATTAAATTGATGATACATTTCTGCCACGTGTGAAATTTCCACCTGTCCAGATCAGAGGTTTGGGTGTTTTTATAATGAGAGCACAGGAGCAGAGATGAGAAAATATGTTCATTTACTTCAAATCTTTGACGGGAGGTGGACTATTCAAGTGTGACAATTATTTTTATAAATTATTCATTATTTTCTAATATTTTCTAACAGCCATTTGGTAACTAGTTGCGGACTTCTGTCGGAACAGTGTGTGTTTGGATAATGTCGCCGAGATTAACACATTTAACGTCCCATTCCGATTTTGTCAAACAGATTTAAACGTGAAATTTCATCCACGGGAATTTTCTTCAGTCACAGATCAGTCAACCCGCAAGACTCAGGTCTTGTGTACTGCAATTCAGAAAGAGATTATTAATCTGAATTTATCAGAGGTATAGGGCGATCACTGTTGGGTCACAGTACATCGGAGTCCGGAGAGTTGAAACTCCGTGAGAGTGAATAGCATCCAAAGCTGCAGCTGTTGCTGTCTGAGGCCGCACACAAATTCCTGTCGCTGATAGTGATCAGTTGCAGCTTTTTTTATCCACCATGTCATAGAGTGAGCGGAACAAATGTATAAATTGCAGTTAGTATCGAGTTGTTGGAAATGTTTTATTAATTTTACATCATCAGAAGGCATACCGATGCAGAATGAACATTGCTAAAATCAACATTCATTTTGTCATTGATCTAAAACGCTCATTTGGAAGGATTTTGACACCGACATTTCCACGCAGCTTCAGATTCCAATTCAGATTCAATCTTTATTGTCATTGTGCAATGTACAGTACAGAGATACAGTACAATGCAGTTAGCATCTCACCCAGAAGAGCGAACATAGAATAATGAGCAGTAATATATATATATATGCACAAACAGTAGTAGGACTGGATAAACAACTCACTGGTTCACACAGACACTGGTAGAGTTTAATTTGGCTACAATTATCCTCAATTGTGTGACATTATATATTAAACTGAGTTTTCAGTTTGCCCCTGTGTGTGTGCGACGATAAGCAGCAACTCATTTTGCTCGGGGCATTTTTGCATTCTCCATTCTGTTTATGTGGAGAATCGCAATTTGTGAGATGTTTCAAATTCACTTTTTCGATAGTGATGATTTCCGTGACAAAATTCAGCTTTATGTTTTATCTCATTCGTGTGCCTCGTGTTAAATATACAAAGAGAGAGAGAGAGAGAGAGAGAGAGAGAGAGAGAGAGAGAGAGAGAGAGAGAGATAGAGAGAGAGCGAGAGAGAGAGAGAGAGAGAGAGAGAGAGAGAGATAGAGAGATAGAGAGAGAGAGAGAGAGAGAGCGAGAAGACTGAGCGAGAGAGAGGAGCGATAGAGAGAGAGAGAGAGAGAGAGAGAGAGAGAGAGAGAGAGAGAGAGAGAGAGAGAGAGAGAGAGAGAGAGAGAGAGATAATAAATATCCAGAAAAGAGCACAAAACTTTTGGAATCACCTTATAACCATATAACCATATAACAATTACAGCACGGAAACAGGCCATCTCAGCCCTTAAATCTAGCCCCCAGATTCCCTCCAGTTTAAAGCCCTTCAAACACAAGAGGGGAACCCAGAAAAGAGTTCCCTCAAGGACTCAAGGTCCAGACAAGGGGCAAAATTACATACAATTGCATTGCATATTAAAAAATATCATAAAGTACATATAAAATCTTGGTATATCACATAAAAGCATCATAAATTATATATTTAAAAAAACACAACACATGAATTAAAATCCAGAATAAAAGAATGATCAATGTCCTACAACGAGATAACGATACCAGTGTCTCCACAGCTGGGGTTCGTAGCGTGTAGTGCTAAACCTTATGTTTGACAAGGCCACAATAACTACATTTTCAGAGTCATTTATCCTGTATAGTTTCTCAATGTTCACGGTTTTGGTTAAGGTTTATATTAAAAACCCCATCAAAGGAAAATGCGCATTGCCTGATCGAGTAGACTTTCGACAATCTTTACATTTCTTCTTTTTTTTAATCGATTCGCCAAAATTGAATTTTCTGCAGAATATTCAGTTGCATTTGATGAAATACCGATACTTTTTTCAGTTTGCTTCCACTTGCTCCACGTCCCGCATTTTCTATTAACATCTATCTTCAGTTTATCTCTGTTTGACATGTCGATCAGAAAATATGTATCTCCGAAAAGAGACACGAGGGCCTGCAGATGCTGGTTTACAAATAACTCAATTTGTTGGAATAACACATCGCGTCAGGCAGCATCTCTGGAGAACATGGATAGGTAAGGCTTTAAATCGGCCCCTTTCATCAAACTGATGCTGCCTGACCCGCTGGGTTAATAATCTCTTTCTGAATTGCAGTACACAAGACCCGAGTCTTGCGGGTTGATTGATCTGTGACTATTAAAGTGATGAAAACTGTCTTCCAGGTGTGAATTTTCCACCTGTTCTGATCAGGCCTTTGCCTGTTTTGTAACGTGGGCACAGGAGCAAAGTGAATGTTCTAATGTTTGGTATTTGAGTCCTTGTGTAACAGTGGCTTAATTCCGTCGGAATAGGCTATATAGTTGGATAATGTCGCTAGGATGAACACATTTAACTTCCCATTCAGATTTTTGAAAACAGATTTAAACGTGATATTTCCTCCACTGGAATGTTCTTCAGTCACAGATCAGCCCACCCGCAAGTCTCGGGTCTTGTGTACTGCAATTCAGAAATAGATTATTAATCTGAATTTATCAGAGGTATAGGGCGGTCACTTTTGGGGCAGAGTACATCGGAGTCCAGAGAGTATAAACTCCTAGAGGTGAACAACAGCATCCAAAGCTGCAGCTGTTGCTGACTGAAGCCGCAAACAAATTCCTGTCGCTGATAGTGATCAGTTGCAGCTTTTTTTATCCACCATGTCATAGAGTGAACTGAACATATTTATAAAATGTACTTATTATCGTGTTGTTGGAAAGGTTTTATTAATTTTCTATCATTAAAAGTAATCTTGATGTAGAATGAACACTGTTAAAATTAGCATTAATTTTGTTATTGGACACTCACTTCGATGGATATTGACGCTGACATTTCCACACAGGGTCAATGATCTTCAAATGTGTCACATTATATATTACCGGAGTTTTCAGTTTGGCACTATGCGTGTCCGGCTATTAGTAGCAACACTTTTATTTATCGGGGCATTTGTGCATTATCCATTCTGTTTAGGTGGAGTATCGCAGTTAGAGATATGTTGCAATTTTCTTTAAATTGATTTCACTTGCTCTATTTTGGTTAAAAGTTCAGTACAGATTTCCATAACAAATGTTGCCTTGATATTTTATCTCCTACATATACCTCGTGTATACACAATGAGGCAGTGAGACCCGCACTAGGCACCTTCGGCGGGGCCGCAGCTTCTGAGGAAAGTAAAACTGTCCACGTTGGGACTGATGTACAGAATTCACCTCTGTTTTCCCACTTTTGAGAGCTTCAGAGTTTTACCTCTTTGTTTTTAAGATTTATCTCATTTGATGCTTTATCGATAAATTCAGGCATATATTCAGCTGCTGTTTCTCCATTCCCGTCCACCTCATTATTCAAATCACAAAACAAAAGCAGGACATATTCATCCGTGAATTATTTGCAGAAATTGGGAGCTGGCAAAATCAAACACCAACTTATCTTCTGATTTTGTCGTTAAGATAACATCACGTCATTGAATATTGTTGGAGCCTGTGTAATTGACACCACGTTGGCATCTAAGTAAATGTGTAGCAAGGAACTGCAGATTCTGGTTTAAACAAACAACATGGAAAGACCCCTTGACCACCGAGTCTCAGGCGAGCAGCAAACATCCAATTGCATCATTAATCCTATTTTATTTTCCTCGTTCTCATCAACTCCCCGAAGATACTGCCACTCATGCACATGAGGGAATATTGACAGTGGCTTTTTGGGATGTAGGATAAAAGCAGAAAGCGCGGGCAAACCCCACACAGGCACTAGGAGAACGTACAAAATCCACACTGACAGCACCCGAGGTCGGCATTGAACTCGGGTCTATGACGCTGCCTGCAGTGGCTCCACTGGTTGGTAGGAGCACGTTATCGGTATCCTCTATTTAATTTTACAACCGCTGCTTCCACCCAGTTGTAGCGATCTCGGTTCATTCCTTACAACAGGTGCTGTATGACGTGCTATTACACTTGCATCTTCCCTGTGACTGTGCGCGTTTGTCCGGGTGCTCGGGTTTATTCGCGCATCCCAATGATTTGTTGCTAGGTAGTTTAATTACCTACTGTAAATTATCTTGAGTAGAATGGTCAAACGGATGAAAGAAGGGTTGATGGGCCCGAATGAAGGGAAATAAGGAAAGGGTAAATTAAATCAACGAGTTTGTTGTACAGTGCTTGGTATGGAGCCGATGGGCTGAATGGTCACCTTCTTGTCCTTAGAAGTTTAGAATGGGAACTGTGTTTAATACATGATGTGTAATGGTACTGCTTCCGCGTGCATTAAACACTTGCATAATCGTAATGCACGTCTGCAAAAATATGATCCTAATGTTTCCCAAATCATCAGATACGATTGTGCTGTTTATATTATTACTTCGTGAGATATAACGCTAAATTAATGAGCCTATTGTGCATGCGATCAATTGTCCACTACATTGTCCACGGGCTGAGTTTGTGCAATCGGTGAAAGGCGTAGAATTGAATAGCATTATCTAAATTCACAAATTGTAACGCGGGTTTGAAACTGTGAACGTAAATAGACTTTCCCCACTTCTTGAAAATCGGTTGAAAGTAAATGGCAACTCGCGAGACAGTATCTGTTCATGGAGCCAAGTGGATAACAGCATTCAGGTGTGGGAGCAAGTCGTGCCCAGTTATTGCTGGACAACGCAGGACACAAAGGAACCAACGTGTAACGTTGGAATATCATTCAAGCATTCTCCACAAGCAAATCTGAAAATAAATAGTCATAGAGTCGTAAATATAAGCATCGCCGCACCTGTATTAAGATATATCTATATTGGTATAGACATCGGGGGCAGAATATCTTCAGTAGTCTGGGATCAGGTCCATCATGTGGTAGACGGTGTTGAACACAGAAAAATGTCCTGCAAATCCATCGGAGGTTATATCATCGTAAATGGTGTTGGAGGGGAAATGAAGGAGTGGCTGTCCGCAGAAAATTAAAATGATCGAGTTTGGCACATGGGTCAGTTCAATTTGTATCGCCTGTGGTAAGTAAAATTGAAATGAGAATCTGAGCTCGTGACAGTGTGAACCTCACAGACAGGAGCTATTTCAACAGTGTTTTTTTTTTAAACTGTCATATGTACCAACAACTGAAAAAATGAAATTCTTTCTTTTTGCGGAATAAGGATGGGATTGTTCACTTTTTCTTGCATTATGAATGTTCCCATGCGAATTATCAGTTAGAGTGGCAACACAATGTATTTTCAAGGCTACGTAAAATGTTCTCGAACCTGATAGTTCACCAGAGGCGATATGAGAGTTGTCGTGGCCCGACAGGACCACTTTTCAGGTATATTGTTCCCTGTCGTTCTAAAGGGTCACCCTGCTGTGGGAAGGATGCTATTTAGATGGAAAGAATGCCGTGAAGATTTACGAGAACGTTCCCAGCACTTAAGGACCCAAGCTGTAGAGAGAGATTGGGCAAGCTAGGACTTTATTCGTTGGAGCGCAGGAGACCAAGGGGCGGCGATGGAAGTGCATATAATCACGAGAGGAATTAATAAAGTGAATGGCACAGAGTGCTTTAAACCAGGATAGGAGAAATTAAAGCAACAGAGGCCAAATGTTTAAGATGAGACATGAAAGATTTAAAAGGATCCAGAGGGGCGTTTTTTCCAGACACAGGGTGGTGGGTATATGGAACAAGCTGCCAGGGAGGCAGATGGGACAGGTATTTAAGGTATTTAATGCATTTAAAATTCATTGATCGGGTCCAAGCATTGGAACGCTTCACAGAGTCATGAGCCAAACGTGGGCAAATGGAACTTGCTTAGATGGGACAATGTGGTCGGCATGGACCAAATTTACCACATCGGTAAATTGTGTCCAGATCTCTGTAGATCTAACAATTAATATTATTGCAAATGAGATGATACGATTTTCTAACAGCTGATACTCATTTACAGTAACATCTAAAAAAGCAGGTGGGAAGGTGAAACAACTCTCTGTAGCGGTTCGGAACGCTGCCTCTCAGGTTACTATCGGGACTTTTTCCGGTGATGGTTTCATTAATGAGATACCCACCTCCCCATGGACCCATTCACTCCCATATCCCAACCCCATCACTCCACCCGTCACACAGCCAAATCTCATTCTTTATTTCTCATTTCAGGCCGCCCCGGGGATTGTCAGGCGGACCCTTCAGGTAACCTCGCTTAACTTTCACTGCGTTAAGAGTGCGGCTACTGAGACTGATTGTTACTGAAGACCGTTAATGCTACTTGCGAGGTGACTGCCGTCTACAGACGGAGTGACGATCAGTAATGTCCCTGAAGCGCGCAGTGTGGGGAGTCGACTCTGCTGACATGGTTACCGGTTCCAAGCGTGTTCCCACTGCTCATCCCACTCTGGAGTCCCCTTTCACCTTTGTGGTCCAATTCCAGGAATGCCTTCACACCTCTAACACGTTTGCGTTCCATTGTCCGTCACATGAGCTTTGAGTACAGCGGGGCACTTGGAGCCACAAGGAACTGTAGATGCTGATTTATAATAAAGACCACAGTGCTGGAGTAACTCGGTTGGACAGGCTGCGTCTCAGGAGAATATGGGTGGGTGTCCGCAGCTCACCCTGCCTGCTCGGGCGCCGCTTTCATCCCAAGAATAACCGGGTGATCCCGGTTCTCAGGATGGTTACCAGCTTACTGCATATTGTTGACACCGTTAACAGTTCATTCAGGGTCTCCCGCTCCCGTTGATCATTCCGTGGTACATGTGGACTTTGATTGGTTGGATCTAGGGGTGGCTGGGAGCGCGGTGTGCGGGGCGCCAACTGACCCTCGGCTCAAACCGGCGGTAACGTTTGTTCTTCTATTTTATGATCTTTGTTTTCAGAAAGTGTGAAGTTGATGCTGGTGAACGGGGACAGTCCATGCGACGGGAGAGTGGAGGCTCACTACAAGGGTTACTGGGGGACTGTGTATGATCAACGCTGGGGCCTGCAGGACGCGGCGGTGGTGTGTCGGGAGCTGGGCTGAGTTGTCATGGCCCGACAGGCCTACTTTTCAGGAATATTGTTCCCTGTCGTTCTAAACGGTCACCCTGGAGTAGGAAGGATGCCATTAAGATGGAAATAATGCAGTGAAGATTTACAAGAACGTTTCCAGCACTTAAGAAACCGAGTTGTAGAGAAAGAGTTGGCAAGCTAGGACTTTATTCCTTGGAGCGCAGGAGACGAAAGGGCGATGGAGGTGCATATAATCACGAGAGGAATTAATACGGTGAATGGCACATAGTATTTTAATCCAGGATAAGAGAAATTAAAACAACAGGGGCTAAATGCGAATTATATGTTAGCATTCATAGCAAAAGGATTTGAGTATAGGAGCAGGGAGGTTCTACTGCAGTTGTACAGTGTCTTGGTGAGACCACACGTGGAGTATTGCGTACAGTTTTGGTCTCCTAATCTGAGAAAATACATTCTTGCCATAGAGGGAGTACAGAGAAGGTTGACCAGACTGATCCCTGGGATGTCAGGGCTTTCATATCAAGAAAGACTGGATAGACTCGGCATGTACTCGCTAGAATTTAGAAGACTGAGGGGGGATCTTATAGAAACTTATAACATTCTTAAGGGATTGGACAGGCTAGATGCAGGAAGATTGATCCCAATGTTGGGGAAGTCCAGAACAAGGGGTCACAGTTTAAGAATAAGGGGGAAATCTTTTAGGACCGAGATGAGGAAAACATTTTTCAAACAGAGAGTGGTGAATCTCTGGAATTCTCTGCCACAGAAGGTAGTTGAGGCCAGTTCATTGGCTATATTTAAGAGTGAGTTAGATGTGGCCCTTGTGGCTAAAGGGGTCAGGGGGTATGGAGAGAAGTCGGGTACAGGATACTGAGTTGGATGATCAGCCATGATCATAATGAATGGCGGTGCAGGCTCGAAGGGCCGAATGGCCTACTCCTGTACCTAATTTTTATGTATCTATGTTTCTAAAGATTTAAGACGAGACGGGAAATATTTAATAGGATCCAGAGGGGGTGTTTTTTCCAGACACAGGGTGGTGGTTATATAGTGAAATATGGTATTTAAGGTATTGAATGCATTTAAAATTCATTTACGCTGCCTCTCATGTTACTTCTCGGGAATTTTTCCGGTGATGGTTTCATTAATGAAATGCCCACCTCCCCATGGACCCATTCGCTCCCACATCCAAACCCCATCACTCCACCCGTCACACAGCCAAATCTCATTCTTTATTTCTCATTTCAGGCCGCCACAGGGATCGTCAACCGGACCCTTCAGGTAACCTCGCTTAACTTTCACTGCGTTAAGAGTGCGGCTACTGAGACTGATTGTTACTGAACACCTTTAATGCTGCTTGCGAGGTGACTGCCGTCTACAGACGGAGTGGCGATCAGAAATGTCCCTGAAGCGCGCAGTGTGGGAAATCGACTCTGCTGATGACATGGTTCCCGGTTCCAAGCGTGTTCCCAATGCTCATCCCACTGTGGAGTCCCAGTCCGGATCTTTCACCTTTGGCGTCCAATTCCAGGAATGCCTTCACACCTTTAACATGTTTGGGTTCCATTGCCCTTCACATGAGCTTTGAGTACAGCGGGGCACTGACCCGCGCAGCTCAACAGCCGTTCTCCCGAGAATGAAAACGAGCCTGCCGCTGAACTTGGAGACACAAGGAACTGTAGATGCTGGTTTATAATTAAAAAAATCACAGTGCTGGGTGGGTGTCCGCTGAGTTACTCCAACATTCTGTGTCCGCAGTTCACCCTACCTGCTCGGGCGCCGCTTTCATCCCAAGAATGACCGGGTGATCCCGGTTCCCCGGACGGTTACCAGCTTACTGCATATTGTTGACACTGTTAACAGTTCATTCGGGGCCTGCCGCTCCCGTTGATCATTCCGTGGTACATGTGGACTTTGAATGGTTGGAGCTAGGGGTGCTGGGAGGGCGGTGTGCGGGGCGCCGACCGACCCGCGGCTCAAACCGGCGGCAACGTTTGTTCTTCTATTTTCTGATTTTTGTTTTCAGAAAGCGTGAAGGTGAAGCTGGTGAACGGGGACAGTCCATGCGCCGGGACAGTGGAGGTTCACTACATGGGGATCTGGGGGACTGTGGATGAGTTACTCTGGAACCTGCCGGACGCGGCGGTGGCGTGTCGGGAGCTGGGCTGCCGCGCCGCGACGGGAGTCCCGGGCGGAGCTCACTTTGGACCGGGGTGATGATGATGCGGAGAGTTATGTGCAGCGGGAGCGAGGCCGCTCTACGAGAGTGTGGATCATGGACATGGGGGGACACTGGCGATTCACACTCCCGGGATGCCGGCGTTATCTGCGAAGGTAAACATCAGCGTTTTCTCTCTTTGTTCCGCAGTTTCGTAATTTCCGGGATGCCCTGGATGTAAATGACCCGGACTGACCGCCCGCGGCGAGTGGTGTGGACTTAAATCCAGTGTCTGTCGGTTTTATTCCTTTCCAATTGGAATCAAATTTCGCTTCTGGATCTCACATTCTGGTTTTAATTAAACAAACACAACCGGGAGCATTAAATACTCTCACCCGGTACAATGACGGTGCCAAGAAACAAGCGGTTGGAGGAACTGAGTTGGTGAAGCAGCAACTGTCAGGGACTGGTGACAAGAGATGAATCGGGGGGTAGCACGTCAGGTCATCGGGTCAAAGTGCGTGACGCACGGAGCAGCTCCATCCATGTGGAGGACAAGGCAGCCTCGGCATGCTCTGTTAACACACGAAACGCGGACTTTCTTGTTAAAAACGCCGTAATGTTCAATTTTTGGGCTGTAAATAATTGTGGAAATCGGGGTAACCGTGAGAGACATTTCTCCTACTTCTGAATTCCAAACGTGAAGAGAAATGATGGTTGAGAGAAGCGAGAGGTGAAGGGACAATTACAGCTAAAGTGGTTAGCGAACATTGCCGTGCAGATATCAAGAATGAAAATATTAGGAATTATGACGTTTGCTCACAGCATTTCATCAACAGTAAGGCATTATGTGTGTTTATACTTGATTGCTTTGGTGTCTAAAAAGTTTCAGAAGTGATCAATCTGGCTATGAACATGCACAAAGAAAACGCTTTTGAAGCTAAATTTATCATTAAAAAATCGCAAACCGTACGTAGGTATTGAATTACATTTTACTCTGATGCAAGTCAAGGAATGGCATAATTGTTAGCTGTTAATTGGACATAACCTCAGCAAATTGACAATATCTTTGAAAGGGGCTAGGTGTTTAAGCTGTCAGGACATTTTGTTATTTGCCAAAATATACATCTCAATAGCATAATGACAGAAAACTTATTTTTCCACACACCACTCGTAAGTCTGGAGATTTATTTATGACAAATTTAGCTTCAGAAGTTTAGCTTCTTTTTGCATGTAAAAACCCACTTGCGAACCATGGGCGATTTTAAAATGTTACAGGCAGATTTAGCACTTCTGAAACTTATTAAACACCAAAGGAATCAAGAAAAAACACAAATAATGCCTTACTGTTGATGAAATGCAGTAAGCAAACGTCATAATTCCCAATATTTCGAATCTTGATTTCTGCCCGGCCAATGTTCGCCAACCACTTTAGCTGTTGTTGTCCCATCAGCTGTCGCTTCTCTCTACCATAATTTCTCCTCACTTTTGGAATTCTGAAGTAGGATAAATGTCTACCCCGATTTCCACAATTATTTACAGCAACAAAATGGCCATTTTGGTGGGTTTTAACAGCTAAGAATGCTCGCGTTTCGTGTGTTAAAAGTGTATGCCGTAGGCTGCCATGTCTACCAGACGGATTGAGCTGCTACTTGCGTCACGCCCTTTGACCCGATGACCTTAGATGCAACCCCATTTATCATCAACACTCTCAGTCCTGCTGCAGGGGCTCGACCCCGAACGTCCATTGTTCCTCTCCCCCGCAGATGCTGCTCGACCCGCTGAGTTGCTCCAGCAATTTTTTTTATTTTTGCCCCAGGTTCCTTCATCTGCCGTCTCACGTCAATAGTGTGTTTTATTGTCAGATGTAATATTTTTTAACAGTGAAATTATTTTCCTTACAAACAGTCCAGTGGCGTAATACCATACCCCCGATCCCCAATTAGCAAGTGTATATGAATCATCTACTGAGCCACATGCAGGGGGAGCCATGTTCAAAATCCAGGCTCTAGTTCTAACGAGCGGTGCCTGTTCCAGGTAAGTCCCAGGCAGTAGCTGGCCTCCAGCCGCCTCCGTCCTTGGACGCCACGTCGCTCTCTTCAACCGTCCTTTGTTGCCCAGGGTGCCTCCCGCTGCCGATCACGAGGGCGGGGTAAGCCAGGCCCTGGTTCCCTCTCTTTTCCACTCCAACTGGCCTCGCTCCTCGCCAGGACATCACTGACTCCATAATCCCAGTCTCTGCTCTCCGGCAGATGAGCAGAAGCCAACACAACTGCCCCCCCCCCCCCCCTTCCCGGTCAGCTGTCCACTGTGTTCGACGAACGAGGCAAGATGCAGGAAAAATGTTCCCCATATTGGGGAAGTCCAGAACCAGGGGTCACAGTTTACGAAGAAGGGGGAGGCCATTTAGGACTGTGATGAGGAAAAAGCGTTTTCACCCAGAGAGTCGGGAATCTATGGAAATCTCTGCGACAGAAAGCAGTGGAGGCCAATTCACTGGATGTTTTCAAGAGAGATTTAGCTCTTCGGGCTAACGAAATCAAGAGGTATGGGTAAAAAGCAATAACGAGGTATAGATTTTGGATGATCAGCCATGATCATCTTGAATGGCCAAACGACCTATCCTGCACCTATTTTCTCTGTTTCTATGTCTATGTTTCTATTGAAGGTCTGCACATTCAGTAACCTGACAGAGAAAGTGCAATGCAATTCGTTCAGGCTGTGTACCGAAATGAAGTGTCGCAGTCACAGAGGGAATGAACGAATAATGTGCTAGAGGAAATGGTTATGGTGCTGGATATGGAGTCAGTAAGTGAACTGCTTTCCCCTGGTTGTTCTCAAACTTCCTGAGTATTATCAGAGTTGACCCATGAAAGCCTTCCTGAACATTCCTGAACCATATAACCATATAACCATATAACAATTACAGCACGGAAACAGGCCATCTCGACCCTTCTAGTCCGTGCCGAACACATAACCTCCCCTAGTCCCATATACCTGCGCTCAGACCATAACCCTCCATTCCTTTCCCATCCATATAACTATCCAATTTATTTTTAAATGATAAAAACGAACCTGCCTCCACCACCTTCACTGGAAGCTCATTCCACACAGCTACCACTCTCTGAGTAAAGAAGTTCCCCCTCATGTTACCCCTAAACTTCAGTCCCTTAATTCTCAAGTCATGTCCCCTTGTTTGAATCTTCCCTACTCTCAGTGGGAAAAGCTTTTCCACGTCAACTCTGTCTATCCCTCTCATCATTTTAAAAACCTCTATCAAGTCCCCCCTTAACCTTCTGCGCTCCAAAGAATAAAGCCCTAACTTGTTCAACCTTTCTCTGTAACTTAGTTGCTGAAACCCAGGCAACATTCTAGTAAATCTCCTCTGTACTCTCTCTATTTTGTTGACATCCTTCCTATAATTAAATCGGATAGTTATTAATTAGGCGGCCAAAATTGTACACCATACTCCAGAATTGGCCTCACCAATGCCTTGTACAATTTTAACATTACATCCCAACTTCTATACTCAATGCTCTGATTTATAAAGGCCAGCACACCAAAAGCTTTCTTTACCACCCTATCTACATGAGATTCCACTTTCAGGGAACTGTGCACAGTTATTCCCAGATCCCTCTGTTCACCTACATTCTTCAATTCCCTACCATTTACCATGTACGTCCTATTTTGATTTGTCCTGCCAAGATGTAGCACCTCACACTTATAAGCATTAAACTCCATCTGCCATCTTTCAGCCCACTCTTCCAACTGGCATACATCTCTCTGTAGACTTTGAAACTCTACTTCGTTACCCGCAACCCCACCTATCTTAGTATCGTCTGCATACTTACTAATCCAATTTACCACACCATCGTCCAGATCATTGATGTACATGACAAACAACAGTGGACCCAACACAGATCCCTGTGGCACCCCACTCGTCACTGGCCTCCAACCTGACAAACAACCATCCACCATTACTCTCTGGCATCTCCCATTCAGCCAATGTTGAATCCATCTTGCTACTCCACCATTAATACCCAACCATTGAACCTTCTTAATCAACCTTCCATGAGGAACCTTGTCAAAGGCCTTACTGAAGTCCATATACACAACATCCACTGCTTTACCCTCATCAATTTCCCGAGTAACATCTTCAAAAAATTCAAGAAGATTAGTTAAACATGACCTTCCAGGCACAAATCCATGTTGACTGTTCCTAATCAGACCCTGTTTATCCAGATGCTTATATATATTATCTCTAAGTATTCTTTCCATTAATTTGCCCACCACTGACATCAAAGGTTTACTCTTAGACCCCTTTTTAAACAATGGAACAACATGCGCAGTACGCCAATCCTCCGGCACTATTCCCGTTTCTAATGACATTTGAAATATTTCTGCCATAGCCCCTGCTATTTCTACACTAACTTCCCTCAATGTCCAAGGGAATATCCTGTCCGGACCTGGAGACTTATCCACTTTTATATTTCTCAAAAGTGTCAGTACTTCCTCTTCTTTGATCCTCATAGTTTCCATAGCTACTCTACTTGTTTCCCTTACCTCACATAATTCAATATCCTTCTCCTTGGTGAATACCGAAGAAAATAAACTGTTCAATATCTCCCCCATCTCTTTTGGCTCTGCAGATAGTTGGCCACTCTGACTCTCTAATGGACCAATTTTATCCCTCGTTATCCTTTTGCTATTAATATAGCGATAGAAACCCTTCGGATTTACTTTTACCTGCCAAAGCAACCTCATATCTTCTTTTAGCTTTTCTAATTTCTTTCTTAAGATTCTTTTTACATTCTTTATACTCCTCAAGCACCTCATTTACTCCATGCTGCCTATAACTATTGTAGATCTCCCTCTTTTTCCGAACCAAGTGTCCAATGTCCCTTGAAAACCATGGCTCTTTACAATTTTTACGATTGCCTTTCAACTGAACAGGGACATAAAGATTCTGTACTCTTAAAATTTCACCTTTAAATGTACTCCATTTCTCTTCCACATCTTTCCCATAAAACAAACTGTCCCAATTTACTCCTTTTAAATCCTTTCGCATCTCCTCAAAGTTAGCCTTTCTCCAATCAAAAATCTCAACCCTAGGTCCAGTTTTGTCCCTCTCCATAATTATATTGAAACTAATGGTATTGTGATCACTGGACCCGAACTGTTCCCCAACGCATACCTCTGCCACCTGACCCATCTCATTTCCTAACAGGAGGTCCAGTACCGTCCCTTCTCTAGTAGGTACTTCTATGTATTGCAAAAAACTATCCTGCACACATTTTACAAACTCCAACCCATCCAGCCCATTTGCAGAATGTGTTTCCCAGTCTATGTGTGGAAAATTGAAATCTCCCACAATCACTACCTTGTGCTTACTACTAATATCTGCAATCTCCTTACATATTTGCTCTTCCAATTCTCGCTCCCCATTTGGCGGTCTATAATACACCCCTATAAGTGTTGCTACCCCTTCCCCATTTCTCAGTTCCACCCAAATAGCCTCCCTAGACGAGCCCTCTAATCTATCCTGCCAAAGCACTGCTGTAATATCTTCCCTGATAAGCAATGCAACACCTCCACCTCTTGCCCCTCCAATTCTATCACACCTGAAGCAACGAAATCCTGGGATATTTAGTTTCCAATCACAGCCCTCCTGCAACCATGTTTCACTGATCGCCACAACATCATACTTCCAGGTGTCAATCCAGGCTCTAAGTTCATCCACTTTTCTTACAATGCTCCTAGCATTAAAATATACACATTTAAGAAACCCACCTTCTCTTATTCTCTGATTATTTTCTTTTTCTTCTCTCTCCCCTACATTTTGGGTCAGAGTGCTACCATTATCTGCCCCCTGCTTCACACACTGACTGCTAGCTTTCCCAATTTGAGTCCCTCCCCCCAACCATACTAGTTTAAAGTCTCCCCAGTAGCCTTTGCAAATCTCCCCGCCAGGATATTGGTCCCCCTTGAGTTCAAGTGCAACCCGTCCTTTCTGTACAGGTCGCACCTTCCCCAAAATAGGTCCCAATGATCCAGAAACTTGAATCCATACCCACTGCACCAGTCCCTCATCCACGCATTTATCCTCCACCTTGCTCCATTCCTACTCTCACTGTCGCGTGGCACAGGCAGTAATCCTGAGATTGTTACCTTTCCAGTCCTTCTCCTTAACTCTCTACCTAACTCCCTAAATTCTTCTTTCAGGACCTCTTCTCTTTTTTTACCTATGTCGTTGGTACCTATATGCACCACAACCTCAGGCTCCTCTCCCTCCCATTTCAGGATTTCTTGGACACGTTCAGACACATCCCTGACCAAACTACCATCCGGGACTCCTGTCTGCGTCCACAGAATCGCCTATCCGACCCCCTGACTATAGAGTCCCCTATTACAATTGCCCTCCCCTTCTGAGCAACCGGACCGGTCTTTGTGCCAGAGGCCCGGCCGCTGTCGCTGCCCCCAGGTAGGCTGTCTCCCCCACCCTTACTCAAGCATGAGTACTTATTTTCAAGGTGTACAGCCACCGGGGTACTCACCAGTCCCTGCCTCTGCCCGTTGCCCTTCCTAACTGTGACCCAGTTTTCTGTCTCCCGTGGTCTTGGAGTGACCACCTCCCTGTAACTCCTTTCTATGACCTCCTCGCTCTCCCTGAGCAGACAGAGGTCATCGAGTTGCTGTTCCAGGTTCCTGACACGGTCCCTTAGGAGCCCCATCTCGACGCACCTTGCGCAGATGTGGACGTCTGGAGGGCACTCCGACTCCATGACCTCCCACATCTGACATCCAGAACAGTAAACTGCCCTGGCCTTCATTCTCCCCCCTTATCCAAATACAATAAAGCCTTACAATTACAATACAAATACAATACAAGCCAATCAGCTGCTTCCGCTGGTCCTCTTCCACCAATCAGAGGCTTCCACCAGAATCAGAATCCTTCTCTGGAAGTGAGATGGAACGTTGCAGATTTGGGTAACTCACAGCTCCGGGTAAGTCCTCCTCTCACCAACGGCTCCCCGGGCCTCTGTAGAAGCAAACCCCGCGCTGTTTTTATACTCACAGCTCCAGGTAAGTCCTCCTCTCACCAACGGCTCCCCGGGCCTCTGTAGAAGCAAACCCCGCGCTGTATTTATACTCACAGCTCCAGGTAAGTACTCTTCTCACCAACGGCTCCCCGGGCCTCTGTAGAAGCAAACCCCGCGCTGTTTTTATACTCACAGCTCCAGGTAAGTCCTCCTCTCACCAACGGCTCCCCGGGCCTCTGTAGAAGCAAACCCCGCGCTGTTTTTATACTCACAGCTCCAGGTAAGTCCTCCTCTCACCAACGGCTCCCCGGGCCTCTGTAGAAGCAAACCCCGCGCTGTTTTTATACTCACAGCTCCAGGTAAGTCCTCCTCTCACCAACGGCTCCCCGGGCCTCTGTAGAAGCAAACCCCGCGCTGTATTTATACTCACAGCTCCAGGTAAGTCCTCCTCTCACCAACGGCTCCCCGGGCCTCTGTAGAAGCAAACCCCGCGCTGTTTTTATACTCACAGCTCCAGGTAAGTCCTCCTCTCACCAACGGCTCCCCGGGCCTCTGTAGAAGCAAACCCCGCGCTCTATTTATACTCACAGCTCCAGGTAAGTCCTCCTCTCACCAACGGCTCCCCGGGCCTTCTGTGGCTTGAACGCTGCCTTTTAGATGATAGAAAGATGTTGAGGAGCCAACAGAAAGACATCAAAAAGCTGGAGTAACTCAGCGGGACAGGCAGTACCTCGGGAAAGAAGGAATATGTAATGTTTCGGGTTGAGACCCCTCTTCTGACCCGAATTGTCATCCATTCCTTCTCTTCAGAGATGCTGCCTGTCCCGCTGAGTTACTCCAGCGTTTGTGTCCATCTTCGATTTAAACCAGCATTTGCAGTTGTTTGTGTAAGAAGGAACTGCAGATGCTGGTTTAAACCAAAGATAGACACAAAAAGCTGGAGTAACTCAGTGGGACAAGCAGCATCTCTGGAGCCAAGGGAATGGGTGATGTTTCTGGTCGAGACCCTTTGGTCACCCATTCCTTCTTTCCAGAGACGCTGCCTGTCCCGCCGAATTACTCCAGTTGTTGTGTCTATCTGCAGTTCTTTGTTGAGTCATTTGGCTGCATTAAAGCAAATTCTCACCCGGTGTTTTAGCCACTGCATTTATGCGCAATGTCTGGTTTGACTCCCATGTTACAGGTGCTGTGATGTAGTGGTTCAGAATGTCAAAGCGAGATGGCTAGAGCTTCATTCGCGGTAGTGCTGGCACTTCTGTGGCTTGAAAGCTATGCGCCAGGATGAGTGCTCGCCTGATTTGCACCTCCCTGGTTCTGACAAAAGCCCATCTTACAGTCTGAAGGATGGTCCGTACCTAAGCCGGATTAGAATTCGGGGACATTGGCCTCAGTATTGGGGAAGTAGGGTAATGTTCCGATGGACGGACCCCTCTTGAACCCTGCTGGTACCAGGAAGCGCATAACTGGGGCCGTAGGCCATAAAGAGTGGGTGGAAAGGGAGGGGTTAACAAATTGGAAATGTACAGATGAAGCTAAAGGGAGGGAATTGTATTAGGAATTGCTGAAGAGTCTGGAAGTAAGAGGGCAGCAAGTTTAAGAAGGGATAAGTGTCTAAGATCAGGCAAAATGTGGACCAACGTAAGACGAAGGGGAGTGAATACGCCCACATTATATGGAAGAAAGTGGATGAGCTTATAGCTCAGATTGAACTTGGTAGGTGCGACATTGTGGGCATCACAGAGATGTGGATGAAAGAGGATAAAAGCTGGGAATGGAATATCCAATGTTACACATCCTATCCAAATGACAGACTGGTGAGCAAAAGGGGCGAGGTAGCTCTTCTGATAACGAATAAAATGCAGTCCTCAGCAAGGGAGGACATAGGATCAGAAGATGTCGAATCTTTGTAGATAGAGCTAAGAAACTGCAAGGGTAACAAGAGCCTGATGGGAGTTATAGTATATCGACTCTGGACCGTAGCCAGGAGTGAAGGTACAAATGACATCATGTGATACATGAAAGGCAGTGTTACAGTGGTAGACACAAAATGTTGGACTATCTCAGCGGGACAGGCAGGATCTCTGGCGAGATGGAATGGGTGACTTCGGGTCGAGACCCTTCTTCAGACTGGTGTCAGGGGAGTGGGCGGTACAAAGATAAAATGTAGTCGGAGACAGTAAGACTGGTCGGAGAACTGGGAAGGCGAGGGGATGGCGAGAGAGGGAAAGCAAGGGCTATTTGAAGTTAGATATACAGGAGTCCACACCTTGGAACAGCAAATGTTACAGTGGGCATGCGGGACTGGGAAATCAGGTTGGTACTGGACCTCAAGGGAGGGAATTTGTTGAGACCCTTCGAGATAGCTTCATAGAGCAGCTTGTAGTGGAAAGTAACGGCAATTCTGGATTTGGTGTTGTGTAATTAGCCAGATTTGATAAGGGAGTTTAAGGTAAAGTTTCCTCAGAAGGTAGTGAGTATAATATGATAAAATGTAATCTGCAGTTTGAGAAGGGGAGGATGAAATCTGATGTGTCGTTATTACCGGTATATGTCGGTAGCATAAACATGTGGGTGGCAGTGAGGCATATGTGCGCAGCGGTAGAGTAGCTGCCTTGCAGCGCTTCAGTGCCAGAGACCCAGGTTCGATCCCGACTATGGGTGCTGTCTGTGTGCAGTTTGTACGTTCTCCCCGTGACCGTGTAAGTTTTCGCCGAGATCATCGGTTTCCTCCCACACGCCAAATATGTACAGGTATGTAGGTTAATTGGCTTTGTATAAATGTAAATTGTCCCGAGGGTGTGTTGGATAGTGTTATTATGCGGGGATCATCGGTTGGCGAGGACTCAGCGGGCGTAAGGGCCTGTTTCTGTGCTGTATCTCTAAACTGAACCAAATTACTGTTGAGTAAAAGTAACTTTAGGGGCACGGGGGAGGAGCTGGCTAAAGTTGAAAGGGACCCAAGCAGGAAAGACGGTGGAGGAACATTGGCGGGAGTTTCTGGGAGTAATTTGGAAGACGCAGGATCTTTCCATCCCAAAGAAAAAGAAAGATTGGGAGAATGAGGCGACAACGGAAATCAATAGCAGCAGAAATCTAAAAGCGAAGGCATATAATATTGCCAAGATTATGTGGCAGTTGGAGGAATGGGTAGCTTTTAAAAACCAACAGAATGTAACTAAAAAGGCAATGCAGGGGGAAAGATGAAATATGAAGGTATGGTGGCCAAACATATAACAGAGGATAACAAAGATCTCTTCAGATACATGAAGAATAAAAGGGAGGCAAGGGTGGGCATTGGACCGTTGGAAAATGATGCTGAATAAGTAGTAATGGGGAATGAAGAAATGGCAGATGATTGAATAAGTATTTTGCATCAGTCTTCACAGCCAAAGATACCAACAATGTGCTGAAAATTCAAGAGAGTTAGTGGACAGAAGTTAGTGGAGTTGCTATTACTAAAGAGAATATGCTTGGGAAGCGGAAAGGTCTGATGTAGATAAGTCACCTGTACTAGGTGGACGACACCCAGGGTTCTGAATGATGTCGTTTCAGGGATTGTGGAGGCATTGGTGGCAATCTTTCGAATCAATGGAGACAGGAGTTATCACAGAGGACTGGGAAATTGCAAATGTTTCTCACTGTTCACGAAGGAAGCAAAGTGAAAGAGAGGAAACTATAGGCTGGTTAGCCAAAACACTCAGTGTTTAGTAAGATTTTAGAGTCCACTAGTTAGAATGACATTTCTGAATACTTAGAGGCATTTGATGAAATTGGCAGAATTCAGCATGTGTTTGTGAAATGGACGTCTTGCCTGCTGAATCTGTTGGAATTCTTTGAGGAATTAAATAACAGGTTAGAGAAAGGAGGACAGTGGATTTTGTTTACCTGGATTTTCAGAGGGTCTTTGATGAGGATGAGATGGTGAGAGCCCATGGAATTAGAGGGAAGATGATAGCATGGATAGAAGGTTGGTTGAATGACAGAAGGCAAAGAGTGTGAAACAAGTGGGCTTTTCTGGTTGACAGTCTGTATGCAGTGATGTTCCGCATGGCCCGATGTTCGGGCCACTGCTCTTCACGGTGTATATCAGCTGGAATAATTCTTGTAAACCTCTGGACCCTCTCCAGAACCAGCACTTTACTCAAAAAATGGGGCCCAAATTTACTCACAAGAGCATTTGCTTGGAAAGGAGATGAAGAGGAATTGCTTCGGTCGGTGTGGAGAACCTGTGGAATACATTGCCACACAAGGCTACGGAGGCCTTGATTGTGTTTCTTTAAAGCGGAAATTGATAGATTCTTGATTAGTAAGGATATCAATGTTAATGGGGAGAAGGCAGGAGAATGGCGTTGATATGGAAAGATAGACCAACCATGGTTGAATGGCGGAATAGACTCGATGGGCTTAATGCCTTAATCTTGCTCCTGTGATTTGTGAACTCATGAACTGTCACTATCCATGTTCTCCAGAGATGCTGCTTGACCTGCTGAGTTACTCCAGCACTCTTATGTGTTTTTGTACAAACCATCATCTGCAGTTCCTTGTATCTCCTGGAACGGTTTGCTCGCGCTCCCAAACTTCACTCTGACAGAGGATTCCACGTGAACTCTAGCAGCGATGCACAGGTGATTTCAGGCCAAACCTCTTCTGCCATCAACCTGAAATTTAAAACGGATATATTTTCACTTCTTCTTGGATCTGAAGAAGCGATTTCAACCTGAAATGTGAACATTATTGCTGAATCTCAGCAAGGTGCCTGACATTCTGAGTGTTTCCGGCACTTCTGTTTATTTCATACTTCCATGATATGCAGTTTTGTTTTGATTGTCAAATCATTTCGAATGAGCATTTAGAATGTTTTCAATTATCTTCGAAACTAGCGAGAAAACAGATGGAAATAATTTTTAAAAATGCAGAATTAAGTCATTAATTAATTTTACAAGTATTTGTTAAATCCTGTTTTCCAATGGTCAGTAATGTAGCGGCAGATTATCATAACTTTCAGGTAATTGAAAGGTAATTGAGACTTTAAACTAGTATGGTTGGGGGGAGGGACTCAAATTGGGAAAGCTAGCAGTCAGTGTGTGAAGCAGGGGGCAGAGAATGGTAGCACTCTGACCCAAAATGTAGGGGAGAGAGAAGAAAAAGAAAATAATCAGAGAATAAGAGAGGGTGGGTTTCTTAAATGTGTATATTTTAATGCTAGGAGCATTGTAAGAAAAGTGGATGAACTTAGAGCCTGGATTGACACCTGGAAGTATGATGTTGTGGCGATCAGTGAAACATGGTTGCAGGAGGGCTGTGATTGGAAACTAAATATTCCAGGATTTCATTGCTTCAGGTGTGATAGAATTGGAGGGGCAAGAGGTGGAGGTGTTGCATTGCTTATCAGGGAAGATATTACAGCAGTGCTTTGGCAGGATAGATTAGAGGGCTCGTCTAGGGAGGTTATTTGGGTGGAACTGAGAAATGGTAAAGGGGTAGCAACACTTATAGGGGTGTATTATAGACCGCCAAATGGGGAGCGAGAATTGGAAGAGCAAATATGTAAGGAGATTGCAGATATTAGTAGTAAGCACAAGGTAGTGATTGTGGGAGATTTCAATTTTCCACACATAGACTGGGAAACACATTCTGTAAATGGGCTGGATGGGTTGGAGTTTGTAAAATGTGTGCAGGATAGTTTTTTGCAACAATACATAGAAGTACCTACTAGAGAAGGGGCGGTACTGGACCTCCTGTTAGGAAATGAGATGGGTCAGGTGGCAGAGGTATGCGTTGGGGAACAGTTCGGGTCCAGTGATCACAATACCATTAGTTTCAATATAATTATGGAGAGGGACAAAACTGGACCTAGGGTTGAGATTTTTGATTGGAGAAAGGCTAACTTTGAGGAGATGCGAAAGGATTTAAAAGGAGTAAATTGGGACAGTTTGTTTTATGGGAAAGATGTGGAAGAGAAATGGAGTACATTTAAAGGTGAAATTTTAAGAGTACAGAATCTTTATGTCCCTGTTCGGTTGAAAGGAAATCGTAAAAATTGTAAAGAGCCATGGTTTTCAAGGGAAATTGGACACTTGGTTCGGAAAAAGAGGGAGATCTACAATAGTTATAGGCAGCATGGAGTAAATGATGTGCTTGAGGAGTATAAAGAATGTAAAAAGAATCTTAAGAAAGAAATTAGAAAAGCTAAAAGAAGATATGAGGTTGCTTTGGCAAGTAAGGTAAAAGTAAATCCGAAGGGTTTCTACCGCTATATTAATAGCAAAAGGATAACGAGGGATAAAGTTGGTCCATTAGAGAGTCAGAGTGGCCAACTATCTGCAGAGCCAATAGAGATGGGGGAGATATTGAACAGTTTCTTTTCTTCGGTATTCACCAAGAAGAAGGATATTGAATTATGTGAGGTAAGGGAAACAAGTAGAGTAGCTATGGAAACTATGAGGATCAAAGAAGAGGAAGTACTGACACTTTTGAGAAATATAAAAGTGGATAAGTCTCCAGGTCCGGACAGGATATTCCCTAGGACATTGAGGGACGTTAGTGTAGAAATAGCAGGGGCTATGGCAGAAATATTTCAAATGTCATTAGAAACGGGAATAGTGCCGGAGGATTGGCGTACTGCGCATGTTGTTCCATTGTTTAAAAAGGGGTCTAAGAGTAAACCTAGCAATTATAGACCTGTTAGTTTGACGTCAGTGGTGGGCAAATTAATGGAAAGAATACTTAGAGATAATATATATAAGCATCTGGATAAACAGGAACTGATTAGGAACAGTCAACATGGATTTGTGCCTGGAAGGTCATGTTTAACTAATCTTCTTGAATTATTTGAAGATGTTACTCGGGAAATTGATGAGGGTAAAGCAGTGGATGTTGTGTATATGGACTTCAGTAAGGCCTTTGACAAGGTTCCTCATGGAAGGTTGGTTAAGAAGGTTCAATGGTTGGGTATTAATGGTGGAGTAGCAAGATGGATTCAACAGTGGCTGAATGGGAGATGCCAGAGAGTAATGGTGGATGGTTGTTTGTCAGGTTGGAGACCAGTGACGAGTGGGGTGCCACAGGGATCTGTGTTGGGTCCACTGTTGTTTGTCATGTACATCAATGATCTGGACGATGGTGTGGTAAATTGGATTAGTAAGTATGCAGATGATACTAAGATAGGTGGGGTTGCGGGTAATGAAGTAGTGTTTCAAAGTCTACAGAGAGATTTATGCCAGTTGGAAGAGTGGGCTGAAAGATGGCAGATGGAGTTTAATGCTGATAAGTGTGAGGTGCTACATCTTGGCAGGACAAATCAAAATAGGACGTACATGGTAAATGGTAGGGAATTGAAGAATGTAGGTGAACAGAGGGATCTGGGAATAACTGTGCACAGTTCCATGAAAGTGGAATCTCATGTAGATAGGGTGGTAAAGAAAGCTTTCGGTGTGCTGGCCTTTATAAATCAGAGCATTGAGTATAGAAGTTGGGATGTAATGTTAAAATTGTACAAGGCATTGGTGAGGCCAATTCTGGAGTATGGTGTACAATTTTGGTCGCCTAATTATAGGAAGGATGTCAACAAAATAGAGAGAGTACAGAGGAGATTTACTAGAATGTTGCCTGGGTTTCAGCAACTAAGTTACAGAGAAAGGTTGAACAAGTTAGGGCTTTATTCTTTGGAGCGCAGAAGGTTAAGGGGGTACTTGATAGAGGTTTTTAAAATGATGAGAGGGATAGACAGAGTTGACGTGGAAAAGCTTTTCCCACTGAGAGTAGGGAAGATTCAAACAAGGTGACATGACTTGAGAATTAAGGGACTGAAGTTTAGGGGTAACATGAGGGGGAACTTCTTTACTCAGAGAGTGGTAGCTGTGTGGAATGAGCTTCCAGTGAAGGTGGTGGAGGCAGGTTCGTTTTTATCATTTTAAAATAAATTGGATAGTTATATGGATGGGAAAGGAATGGAGGGTTATGGTCTGAGCGCAGGTATATGGGACTAGGGGAGATTATGTGTTCGGCACGGACTAGAGGGGTCGAGATGGCCTGTTTCCGTGCTGTAATTGTTATATGGTTATTATATGGTTATAATTAGCACCCTAGCCGCTATTAGGATAAGCATGGTTGAAGGGGATCTCTTCTAAATACATGCAAGCTCACTCACAGAGACCTTCAACGCTTCTTCGCAGATATGACTTCAAAACACAGTCTTTTGATGAATAAATGCTTCATTGTTGATAGAAAACAGTGAGATACATCCAAGTTTCTTCCGACTCGTTACTACTATCTTCTTCGAACTCCTGCTTATTACTTTAGACATTAGAAAACTGCTCGTGTCTCCGTAACACTGGCAATATCCGCATGATCCCGCATGATCTCCTTTAGATCTCCCGTGGACCCCGCATGACCCGCATGGTAGAAGGGGTAAACCTCCCCATCGGCTCTCCAAAACGAATTTAAAAACTAAATTTCTGCGCAAGCATCTATGCTCCAAACACGCCTAAAAACACATCATAAATCCCACCCACATTAAAATGGGCAGTCTAAAATTTAAAGGCACATGCCACCCACAATGACATGCAAAACAGGCCAAATAGCCACTACAAGTAGGATGTGATATTGTGCATACAGTCAGCCTCTGTTTCCTTTCATGAAGCCAATTTTCTATCCATTCAGCTGTCCAATGGGATCCAACCTTCCACAGCAGCCTACCATGTGGAACCTTCTCGAATGCCTTACTGGAAGCCATGTATACAATGCATACAGCTCTGCCTTAATTGACCTTTCTGGTCACGTTCTCAAAATACTGAATCAGATTTGTAAGCCACAACCTCCCATGTACGGAACCAAGTCACATGAGCAGAAATAGGTGATACTGCCCATCGAGTCTACTCTGCCATTCAATCTTGGCTGATCTATCCCTCTCAACCCTACTATCTTGCCTTTTCCTTCACTTGCAGGAAGTGAGTGCAAGGAAACCTGGCCTTGGTGACTATATTTGGGAAGTGTCTCCAGCTTCGGTTCCTGATTGACAACATCATGTTGACTGGACCCCAGGATGGACTCATCCCGGTGCATCTGTAATGCTGAGAGCATCATTGGTAGGAGGTTCAGTGAGGTGAGCACAGACAAGGTGCACCTGGTGGGAGCTGGGTGACGTGCGGGAAAGACAGAGCAGATAGGCAGAGCAATCAGGATTCCTCTGTGATGATTCACCTCACTAACAAGTCTTATTGGTTCACAAGAAAGCCACAAAGTGTTGGAGTAACTTAGTTGGTCAGGCAGCAACTATGAACAACATGGATAAGTGACGTTTTAGTGTGTGACCTGAGTCTGAAGAAGAGTCCTGGTTTGTAACGTCACCTATCCATGTTCTCCAGAAATGCTGCCTGGGGAGGGGGAGGCCTTGTGGCTGGACCCGTTGGGCCCCGTCCCCAACGGAATTTCTGGAGTTTACAGAGGCAAGCAACCAGGATTCCTCTGTGATGATTCCCCTCACTAACAAGTATATTGGTTCACAAAAAAGACGCAACGTGTTGGAGAAACTTAGCTGGTCAGGCAGCACATCTACAGAACATGGATAAGTGACGTTTTAGTGCGGGACCTAAGTCTGAAGAAGAGTCCTGGTCTGTAACGTCACCTATCCACGTCCTCCAGAGATGCTGCCTGACCTGCATAGTTACTCCAGCATTTTGTGTCTTTTTTGAATATCATATTGGGGACAGTTAGGGGGATAATCGTCCAGAGAGGAGCAGCAGCTACTATGTCTGTGGCACGGTAGTTGGCTTCAATTCACATCAGCAGCGGGTGGAGACAGGGAGAGCTATCGTATTAGGACCCTCGATAGTTAAAGGGACAGCAGGAGATTCTATAGTAGCAAATGGGACACCAGGACGTTTCTATGTCATTGGGGTGTCACAGTCAAGGATGTCTCTGAGCAGGTGCAGAAAATACTCGTGGAAATGTGAGCTGCCAGAGGTCGTGGGACATATTTTGTCTCAAACGACAAAGGTCTGAAAAAGAACAAGGTCCTGCAATGTGAATAAAGGAAATTAGTTTGTTTAGTTTATGTAACGTGTAGGTAAGGTAAAAAATAGTAAGATTAAACGAGAACTTACCATTTGAAGTTTGATCCATATTTCATGAGGAATTACGGTGAGCGATTACGTGAAGAAGCCCCGCCAGTCCGCATGTGTCGAAATCTTCACAGCAGCGGTGTGAAATCACAGATAACACCCGTTGAAATAACATAGTAAGACTTAGAGAGACTAGAACTACCGAGTGATCTTTACGAGAGAGGGCAGGGAGCGATGGACACGTAATCGCTCAACGTAACTCCTCTTAAAATAAAGATCAAACTTCAAACTGGTAAGTTCCCATTTTATCTTACTATTTTACTTCGGAGTCACGTGAGTGATTCCGTAAAGATTTCAAAGCTCTGTGACTTCATAACGTGAGAAGCGAGTCTCCACAACCACAGCTGCTTCATTGGCAGATGAGGGAAACATTTATAATGAATAAATAATAGTAACTCCTCTCATTCGGGAGTAAACTAACCACTGAACCTAAAATAAAGTTGGCAAATACCCCTGGTCTGGCAATAGATTATGATGAAACGTTCAGAAGTTCGTTCGCACATTCTGTAGTCGCCAGGATGTGGTCCAGCGGACCGTGCATAACCCTTGCTGCTAATGTTGTAGCAGCCCTGGTGGAGTGAGACTCGAAAATATATCAGTATCTACTCCTGTATGAGCCAAACCCTGTTTTAACCACCTGGGGATGGTCCAAACCAATACCCTTTCATAAAGTGTTTTATATGTAACAAACATTGTTAGTTCAGAGCCTCTAAGCTCTTCGTGGCCTTGACGTGTTGTTGTATATGTGTGACCATAACCGAAGGTTCATGAGGTATGCCAAGATACTAGTTTGAGACTTCATGCCTGCTCTGCTTAAGTAAACATTAAAATATAATATTATTTGCAGATGTAAACATCCTATCCAGTCACAATATGTAGTGACTGAACCCGTTGCCCTAAGACCAGCGCCATGAGGATAACTACATGAGAGCCGAACCCAGCTAAGGATGTAGCTGGAGCCCCCTGGTGGAATAGTGTTAATATCACATCAATATCCCATACTGCCCTGTGCTAAGTCGTGGGAGAACTTGTGTGAAAGATATCCTTTATAACTCGATATCAGAGGGTGAAACCAGACAGAGTGGGTCCCTTTTGCTGCAGCAAATGTGATGGGAAAGCACGTTGGGCTCAGTTAATGGTCCTATAACTTGATTTATTGTCAAAGGCTCGTTTGCAACGAATTACAAACCGTCAGTTATCTGTACCGTACTAGATGTAACGTAAGTATTTAAACAAACGCTTCCCATCTCCTGAAGGGAAACGTAATGCTTTCCTTCCTTGGTGCTATCCCTTCATTTTGCAATGAGCACATACATGGATCGATCTGACAATCCGCATGCAGGAGCGGTCTACTCAGAATCTATGTCAATAATTGATTTATCATGCAGAGGCTGGTTTCCCGAGCCACAGGCTGAACCAGCAAGTTTTATGTTTAGAATAACGGTAAAAAGTTGTATATTATTCCCGACGAAGCGGGAAGCATGCTGCATAGGCCAGTCAGACAGAACAACAACCTAGAGCGGGATCTTGCTGACTTTATTGCAAGACCCAACTAACAAGGCAAAATAAAGGGAGACAAACATAACTTATTTCTCCTTGTAGCGTGAGTGTTTTTTTTGCCACTGTTATGCTACATATTTTTGCAACCGGTAAATGAGCCTAGAAACAAACATATCAATTTGGTATTCCATTGAGCCATAATTTCATTAAATGCTTTGTGATCCAACACCCATTTTGTGTTGTCATTGATTATACGTGATGATATTCCAACGTAAATTAGATAAATTATTACAGCATAACCTGTCTCGATTGCACTCATGTGACTAACATACGCCACCACCATAGTGTATCATCTTAACGTTGAGCATGCAGATTATGCATATTCACTCAATAACCCATTAACCTATAGAATGCACCTAGTGTCTATAGGTAGTTTATACCAAGAACTGAATAATTGTTAATTGATGTAAATCTCCTACGCCTCTGAACTAGATGGCCTTCATAATTTTCCACATTAGAGCCCCATCATTTATAATATAACTAAAATTGTTACTCACCAGATTACTGGAGCAACGCTGAATACTGTTCGTCTACCATAAGGACCTTGGTAGCTTCAGTTGGTAATAGCATAAGGTATGTCACAAGACTTACATGGCATTTGAGATTACTGCTCTGCACAGCTGAATTACAGCCACTATATTGCCAATTATACTTAATGAATAGAAGGCAAGATTATCACAACAAGATTGTTCGAGGCTCCTATTACGCCGCCTCGGAGGGGACGAGGGCGGTCACCAGGTGTGCCGGCTCCTCCGAGTTGATCCTTTCTCCCCCCCCCCCCCCTCCCTTCTTACGATCAGAGGCTGCGGCGGGACCGGCCTCGCTCCCCCTGCTCTCCTCGGCCCCGCCACCGCGGGGTGAATATCCGGAACCTGCGGACACTGCCCCGGGCTCCCCGATCCGCCGACCTACAGAGTCCATCCCCTTCCAGGCTTGGCTTGGTGAACGCCAGATCGCTGGCAAACAAAACTTTTATCCTGAGGGATTTCTTCTGCTCCCGTGGCCTGGATTTCCTCTGTGTGACAGAGACTTGGATCGGGCCTGGTGTGTGCAGCGCTCTTATTGAACTTTTACCAGCAGGCTGTTCTTATTTCAACTCGCCGCGGATGTCGGGCCGTGGAGGAGGAACAGCGGATATTTATAAAAATAACTTTAAATGCAAGCAGTGCACTATATTATCCTCGTTCTCCAGCTTTGAAGCTACTTTATTTGAGGTGGGCCGCTCCGACCCGGTGCTTTGCGCTGTCATCTACCGACCCCCCAAATATCATAAGGACTTTGTGAATGACTTCTCTGATTTTCTGGCTGGGATTATGCCCAACTATGATCGTGTCCTTATGGTTGGGGACTTTAACATACAGTGTGTGCTGTCCTGATAAGCCGTTGGTGAAGGACTTTTTAAGTCTTATTGACTCTTTTAATGTTGTGCAGTGTGTGTCTGGTCCCACACACGACCATGGACATACACTAGACCTTGTTCTCTCTCATGGCTTGTCTGTGGTAAATTTGGAGATCTGTGATAGTGTGGTTTCTGATCACATGCCTGTATTATTTGATGTTGGTTTCTCCTGTGCTGCAGTTAAACCTGTTGCGTCTGCTCGGCGCTGTCGGACTTTTAACCCTTCTGCTGCTGGCCAGTTCTCTGCTGCTTTCGATCAGCTCTGCGCCCCCTCTGCGTCCACTTCTCTTGATACGGAGGAGATTAGTTATTGGTTTCACTCATCCTGCAGAACTATACTGGACTCTGTGGCTCCATTTCCGTAAGGGCTCTCATTTCAGCTCCTGCCTCTGACCCCTCTGTTTCGGCCCCATGCTTGGTGGTATTGGATAAGTTTGTGCCTGTGACATTGTCGTGTTCAGAGGATGTGGTTAGCCATATTAAGCCATCGGGTTCCCCTTGTGATGCTGTCCCTCCTCATCTTTTTAAAGAGGTTTTCCCCAATATAGGGCAGTCGGTTCTTGCCATTATAAACAGCAGCTTGTGTTCTGGGGTTGTCCCCGTAAGTTTTAAACATGCAGTAGTGCAACCACTACTTAAGAAACCTGGCCTGGATCAAACTGTTCTGGCCAATTTTAGACCGTTCTCCAAGTTGCCTTTTATCTCTAAAATCATGGAGAAAGTTGTTTATGCTCAGCTAAAACTCTTCTTGGACGAGCATAATATTCGGGAGGTTTTCCAGTCTGGGTTCAAAACTATGCATATGCAAACCACAGCTTTGCTAAGGGTTTTTAACGACATCCTCCTGGCAAATGACTCTGGTAATAATGTGGTTCTTGTCCTGCTGGACCTATCTGCCGCCTTTGATACAGTGGACCATGGCATCTTAATATCCCGATTACAGCACCTAGTGGGCATCTGTGGCAGTTCCCTGGGATGGTTCAGGTCCTATCTGGCAGACAGAACCATGTGTGCAAGCCTTGCTGGTTTTGAATCCTCCTCCACTCCTCTGTCATATGGGGTTCCACAGGGCTCAATTTTAGGGCCCCTGCTTTTCTCACTATACGTACTTCCTATGGGTTCCATTCTTAGAAGGCATGGCATCTCTTTTCACTGTTATGCCGATGATAGCCAATTATATATGCCGCTGAGGAAGGAAGACGCCTTTTCTGTAAAATCACTTCTGTCATGTTTTGAGGACATTAAGTCCTGGATGGCCCTAAACTTTCTAGGACTTAATGAAAAGAAGGCAGAGGTGATATTGTGTGGCCCCAATGGCTGCCGTGAACCTCCCCTTGTTGACCTGGGTCCACTGGCACGGTACGTGAAGCCAACAGTTTTAAACCTGGGTTTTAGGATGGACAATGATTTTAAATTAGATCATCAAATAGGCGCGGTGGTTAAGTCCAGCTTCTTTCACCTAAGGAAGCTGGCAAAGGTGAAGCCCATTCTCGAGCGGCAGCATTTTGAGACAGTAATTATTACATTTAGGCTGGATTACTGTAACGCACTCTATTTTGGAGTTGCACGATCTTCACTGGCCCGTCTCCAGTTGGTTCAAAATGCTGCCGCTCGCCTTTTAACTGGAACTCGAAAGAGGGAACACATAACGCCAATTCTGGCCTCCCTCCACTGGCTCCCGGTGCACTTTCGAGTTCATTTTACAATTATTTTATTTGTTTTTAAATCTCTAAATGGGCTCGCCCCGCCTTACCTGTCTGAACTGCTCCGGCTGCTCCACCCATACGCTCCTGCCCGGTGCCTCAGGTCAGCTGATCAGCTGCTCCTGGAGGTACCGAGGTCTAAGCGGAAGCCTTCTCTGTTGCTGCTCCGGCACTCTGGAACACCTTGCCGTTGCACGTCAGACAGGCCCCCTCACTGTCCATCTTCATAACCAGTATTAAAACACATTTTTATTCCTTGGCTTTCGACACTGCTTGAGACTTTGCTCCTGCTTTTAGTGCTTTTAATGTTTTTTAATTTTTATTGTTTTTAGTCCTTCGTTTAAGGTTTTTATTGTCATGTAATAATTTATTGTCCATGATCTGTCATGTACAGCACTTTGTTGCAACTGTGGTTGTTTTAAAGTGCTCTATAAATAAAGTTATTATTATTATTATTATTATTATTAATTCCAATCTCTTACCCCAGGGCAGGGTCACAGGCGAATTAATAGTTAAAAGTAATCCATATAACCATATAACAATTACCGCACGGAAACAGGCCATCTCGACCCTTCTAGTCCGTGCCGTATTCTCCCCTAGTCCCATATACCTGCGTTCAGAATATAATCCTCCATTCCTTTTCCCGTCAATATAACTATCCAATTTATTTTTAAATGATAAAAACGAACCTGCCTCCACCACCTTCACTGGAAGCTCATTCCACACAGCCACCACTCTCTGAGTAAAGAGGTTCCCCCTCATGTTACCCTTAAACTTCTGTCCCTTAATTCTCAAGTCATGTCCCCTTGTTTGAAACTTCCCTACTCTCAGTGGGAAAAGCTTATCCACGTCAACTCTGTCTATCCCTCTCATAATTTTAAAGACCTCTATCAAGTCCCCCCTTAACCTTCTGCGCTCCAAAGAATAAAGCCCTAACTTGTTCAACCTTTCTCTGTAACTTAGTTGCTGAAAACCAGGCAACATTCTAGTAAATCTCCCCTGTACTCTCTCTATTTTGTTGACATCCTTCCTATAATTAGGCGATCAAAATTGTACACCATACTCCAGAATTGGCCTCACCAATGCCTTGTACAATTTTAACATTACATCCCAACTTCTATACTCAATGCTCTGATTTATAAAGGCCAGCACACCAAAAGGTTTCTTTACCACCCTATCTACATGAGATTCCACTTTCAGGGAACTGTGCATAGTTATTTCCAGATCCCTCTGTTCACCTGCATTCTTCAATTCCCCACCATTTACCATGTACGTCCTATTTTGATTTGTCCTGCCAGGATGTAGCACCTCACACTTATCAGCATTAAACTCCATCTGCCATCTTTCAGTCCGCTCTTCCAACTGGCATAAATCTCTCTGTAGACTTTGAAAATCTACTTCATTATCCACAACACCACCTATCTTAGTATCATCTGCATACTTACTAACCCAATTTACCACACCATCATCCAGGTCAATGATGTACATGACAAACAACAGTGGACCCAACACAGATCCCTGTGGCACCCCACTAGTCACTGGCCTCCAACCTGACAAACAAGCATCTACCATTTCTCTCTGGCATCTCCCATTCAGCCACTGTTGAATCCATCTTGCTACTCCACCATTAATTCCTACTACCCTCATCAATTTCCCGAGTAACCTCTTCAAAACATTTAAGAAGATTAGTCAAACATGACCTTCCAGGCACAAATCCATGTTGACTGTTCCTAATCAGACCCTGTTTATCCAGATGCTTATATATTTTATCTCTAAGTATCCTTTCCATTAATTTGCCCACCACTGACGTCAAACTAACAGGTCTATAATTGCTAGGTTTACTCTTAGACCCCTTTTTCAACAATGGAACAACATGCGCAGTACGCCAATCCTCCGGTACTATTACCGTTTCTAATGACATTTGAAATATTTCTGTCATAGCACCTGCTATTTCTACACTAACCCCAATAACACTACACTAATCCCAATAATGAATAGATCTAATTGGTATAAACTTCATTTCTTGAAAGTTTCTTCATTTCTTCATTTCTTGAAAGATCCCCCCTGCCCTCCAACTGTACGACCATACCCTTACCCAGACTCGATACCACAGCCACATCTGCTTCCTCGGGTCCTGTCTGCGCCATCATCTCATACCCCACGGCTTCCAGCTCCAGTTCCCTACCTCCCAGTTCGGACCCCAACCGGACCATCGGTACCGACTGGCTATCCACCGGCATACCCAGCAATTCTCCAACCGGGCACTGAGATCCACCCTGGTCGCGATGCGCCGGCACCAACAGGACCTCACATCGACACTCCCTGGACTTCAGGCCTCACTAACCCAGACCTGCAACGGACCCCAGCTGTATTTCATCCGCCGGAAGATCCACCTCTTAAATAAAAAATTCCTGGCCTACCTTAACTCCACCAAGGACCTTAAATTATCCCGACTCCAGGCCGCTCCCGACGCCTACACTCCGCGACTCGACCGCCCGCAGACTCCGGGCCCCTACCCTGGCCCGCATCGCCTGCCCGAGTCCCGCGACGCCATCTTGGCCTCGAGGAGCGACTTCCATACGCACCGGGACGCCGCCTTCACCGACCTCTACATCGATGCCGCCGCCGACCCTCACCTGCCGACCGATGACGCCCAGCCTCGCAGCTTCAACGGTAACTTGGACTCGCTCCCCCTCGCTGATTCCTCCGACATCGCCACCCGACCCCAACTACCCTACAACGCCGCCGGACCGGGGCTATCCCAACATGGCCGCCGCTACGCACCCGATTCATCTCGCCGCCGACCCGCCGACCATCCGCCCACCGGGACCACCCACGCATCGCCCGCGGACCCCGACTCAACCACCACTGGACTCCGACCATCGGGTCCGGTGACCCGCGCCGCTGGACTCCGACCATCGGGTCCGTTGACCCGCGCCACTCCACCCCCCTCCAGCAACCCACAGCCGTCGCCTTACCTGGAGCCTGGACTCTGCACTGGGCCTGCAGCCTTCACGCTGCTTACTCCCACTCTCCTCGATTTAATTCCACCGGGTCCTAGCGCCCGTCTGCCCAGCCGTGCTAACCTCAGTGGCTGCTCCACTGCCCCTCCCCCATCCCCCCCCAACCATGTCACACCCGCTCTTCCCCACCCCCCTCACAGCCCTCTCTCCCCCCCACCCCCTGACCACCCACCACCCCTCCAACCCCCACAACCCCGTACCCAGTCTACCCACCTGCCTTCCTCTGGCCCCAACTCCCACCCCTGCCGGGTGTTCACCATCCCCCCCGACCTCCCCCTCTCCCCCACCCAACGGTCTGTCCTCAGCAGAGGTCTCACCTTTGTCCCCCTCCGTCCCCATCTCAATGAGTTCCGCGCCCACCATGACTTGGAGAGCTTCTACCGTCGTCTCCGCCTCACAGCGCACTTCCATGGGAAGGAGTCCTCGCCCCCTAATGATGACCCCTTTTCCCGTCTCCAACGCACCCCCTCCTCGTGGAACCCCCCTCAGAAAGTCCCGGCTCTGGAACTCTTCATTCAGAACTGCCGCCGCGACGTCAACCGCCTCAACTTCTCCACTCCCCTGTCTCACTCCAATCTTTCCCCCTCTGAACGCACTGCCATCGAATCTCTCCGCAAAAACCCAGACTGGGTCATCAAACCAGCCGACAAGGGAGGTGCCGTGGTAGTCTGGCGCGTCGATCTCTACAAAGCTGAGGCCACGCGCCAACTCTCGGACACCTCCTCCTACTTACCCTTGGACCATGACCCCACTGACGAGCACCAGGCCACCATTTCTAGCACCATCACCGACTTCATCAATTCCCACGCCCTACCTGACCAAGCCTCCAAACTCATCGTTCCCCAGCCCCGCACGGCCCGTTTTTACCTTCTCCCTAAAATCCACAAACCCGGCTCTCCCGGCAGACCCATTGTCTCTGCGTGTTCGTGCCCCACCGAACTCATCTCCACATACCTTGACACCATCCTATCCCCCTTGGTCAAATCCCTCCCCACCTATGTTCTAGACACCTCAGACACTCTCCGCCGCCTCCACGCATTCCACTCTCTGGGCCCTCACCCCCTCATCTTCACCATGGATGTCCGGTCACTCTACACCTCCATCCCCCCACCAGGATGGCCTCAAAGCCCTCCGGTTCTTCCTCGACCAGAGGAGCAACCTTTACCCAGCCACTGACACTCTCCTCCGCTTAGCGGAGTTGGTCCTCACCCTCAATAACTTTACATTTGACTCCTCCCATTTCCTCCAAACACAAGGCGTAGCTATGGGCACACGCATGGGCCCCAGCTACGCCTGCCTCTTTGTCGGGTACGTTGAACAATCCTTGTTCAATGCGTACCAGGGCCCCATCCCCGACCTCTACCTCCGCTACATTGACGACTGCTTTGGTGCCACCTCCTGCACCCACACACAACTGACTGACTTCATCCACTTCACCACCAACTTCCATCCGGCACTCCAATACACCTGGACGATTTCCGACACTTCCCTACCATTCCTTGACCTCACCATCTCCATCGCAGGGGACAGACTCCTGACCGACATACATTATAAACCCACTGACTCACATGGCTATCTGGACTACACGTCTTCCCACCCTGCCCCCTGTAAAGACTCCATCCCTTACTCCCAATTCCTCCGCCTACGCCGCATCTGTTCCCAGGATGAGACATTTCATACCAGGGCATCGGAAATGTCCTCGTTCTTCAGGGAACGGGGATTCCCCTCCGCCACCATAGATGAGGCTCACACCAGGGTCTCATCCATACCCCGCAACACTGCTCTCTCTCCCCATCCCCGCACACGCAACAAGGGCAGAGTCCCTCTGGTCCTCACCTTTCACCCCACCAGCCGGCAAATACAACACATAATCCTCCGCCATTTCCGCCACCTCCAACGTGACCCCACCACTCGCCACATCTTCCCATCTCCCCCCATGTCTGCCTTCCGCAAAGACCGCTCCCTCCGCAACTCCCTCGTCAATTCTTCCCTTCCCTCCCGCACCACCCCCTCCCCGGGCACTTTCCGTTGCAACCGCAAGAAATGCAACACCTGTCCCTTCACCTCCCCCCTCGACTCCATTCAAGGTCCCAAGCAGTCGTTCCAGGTGCGACAAAGGTTCACCTGTATCTCCTCCAACCTCATCTACTGCATCCGCTGCTCTAGATGTCAGCTAATTTACATCGGTGAGACCAAGCGTAGGTTGGGCGACCGTTTCGCCGAACACCTCCGCTCGGTCCGCCTTAACCTACATGACCTCCCGGTGGCTCAGCACTTCAACTCCCCCTCCCATTCCCAATCCGACCTCTCTGTCCTGGGTCTCCTCCATTGCCAGAGTGAGCAACAGCGGAAATTGGAGGAACAGCACCTCATATTCCGTCTGGGGTCCTTGCGCCCCTATGGCATCAACATTGAATTCCCCCAATTTGGCTAGCCTGTGCTGTCCCCTCCCCTTCCTTCACCCTCTAGCTGTCTCCTCCCACCCTCCCATCCGCCCGCCCTCGGGCTCCTCCTCTTCCCCTTTTTCCTTCTTTCTTTCCCCACCCCCCATCAGTCTGAAGAAGGGTTTCGGCCCGAAACGTCGCCTATTTCCTTCGCTCCATAGATGCTGCTGCACCCGCTGAGTTCCTCCAGCAATTTTGTGTACCTTCATTTCTTGAACATAGTTTGAGGCTGAAACAGTTTTTTTTTAACCACATACAGCATTAGAATATCCTCCAGACAAAACAAAATGTTTTTTTTGGCTCTGAGCAGTCCGAGCATTGGTTTTAGTAAACTGGTAAATAACCTGGGCACTGAAGGTAACCCATTTTGCAATGTTTTATTATTGGCTTATCCAGGTAATTTTCAAAACGTCTCCGGTGATTTCTGTAAATGGGATCATCTTAAGGAATTAGATGCAGAATAACATTCTGCATCTTTTCCACAATGAACAGGTCACGCCTGTGAATTCCGTACCTGCTCGAGCTACAACTCTGGCCCGTTTTGCGAGCTAGTCCCGAAAGCCATTCCTGGCCACAATACTGAGCCTGCCTAGAAAGACGACTGGACATAATTCTGAGTTTGCCTGTAAAGTCAAATCTGGCCCAATGTCTGTGCTTGGAAACTTAGTCTTGTGCAATTTTACGTGGTTAGATGCCAACCATTTGTATGTTGTAAGGCGACTAGAATCCCTTCCATCCTTATCAAGGGAAAATGCTATTTTCATACATCACATAAACTAAACACATGTTTTCATTATCATTATAACAAACAAGTGTAGATGTTACCAACTTGTAGATGGTCCCATATTTTTCCTGGGCCCGACTTGGGTCTCGGATTTTAAGACCTCTGTCCAACTTTCATGCTGCCACCAACTTCAGTGAACTGCTTACTGCCAACGAAGGCGTGGGGTGTGTTGTTGCCGCAACGGTGAAGCTTTGCTCGTTGTTGGTACCTCGATTGGTCCGACAGCTTTGCTTCCTTATTCGGGTTTTACCTATTGAACAGGTCTTACCTCAAGCGAAGGTTCAGCGGCTTATTTTAATGTCACCCCTGAAGCGTTGTTTATTCCCGGCATTTATAGCACGAGGGGAACTCTAGCCCCTTCCGGGTATTTCTCCACCTTCGTTTGCGAGGACTCCCTTGAATCCAAACGCATTTATTCCAGTGCGTTCCACAGACATACTTCTAGAATTTTGAAGTTGGTTACACAACCACTCGTACTCACTTTCGCAGAGAGGGGATTCTTGGACAGCCATAACAGAAGCATATCTTCCCTACACAGCCCTTGAACAGGGCTGCTGCCACGGGCCCCCAAGACCCGTGGATATAAAGCTCCTCTTCATGGAGCTGATCTTCCCTATACAGCCCATACCTGAAGCTGCTGTCACGGGCCCATGGGTTGACCTCACGGATATAAAGCTCCTCCTGGAGCCTGTCGTAATGGAGCCTCCTTTCTATCAGTAGCTCCATCTTACCAGACGTCCACAGACGTCGCTTTTATTGGGAGGTGAATCCTCATGGCCCGATCCACGGGCTTGCTGTTGAATCCCTTTTTACTCCCATTGGATTGGCCAACAGTCGGTGCAGTCGGCACTCTGATACCGCAAAGACGTACCCCTCCATGGGAACCACAGCGGTCTGGAAGCCGCTGACCGCCTTTTCAGCGGCTGGAATAGCGCACCCGACGTCCGCCGGCTCCCACATTCTGCGGTCTGGACTGGGTCTACCCACAGCCCAAAGCCGGTTTCCTCGCGGCTCGACCGGACTGCGCTACAATATCCAGCAGGAAACCTCTGTTAGAAGAGGTTCCTGCAAGAAAACACAACCTGGTAAGTATTAAAAACGCACCTGCAGGTTTAAACTTACCGCTGGCAGGAGTGAGTTGCTTGCCAGTCCGGTGCTTCGCCAGTGCGATGACGAAAAGTACGCATGCGGACTGGCGGGGCTTCTTCACGGAATCACTCACGTGACTCCGAAGTAAAATATCGAATCAGTGGCCACACTGATGTCATGGGCAGTAATTTCTGGATTAATTCAGGTGTAAAATGCCAGTGGAAAGAGGGAGAGAAGCACATGACACGTGAATACGTGACTTAGGACTGGTGTTCATGTTTTTGGACCATTGGCAACTCTTCTGGGGTGACCTGTACAGAAGGGGTGTGTTGCACCTGAGCTGGAGCGGGAGAAATAGCCTGGCAGAGAGATATGCCGAGGCTACAGAGGTGGGCCAAATTAGTAGGTCTGAACTATGGGACTTAAATCAGTGGTGAGACAAGAAGGTTGAGCCAAGTACATGTTCAAGTGAATAAGGGCAGATAGTTCTTCCAGCTACGTTGCAGGGAACGAGAATGGTCTGTGTGGGTAGGAACTGCAAATGCTGGCTTAAACCGAACATAGACACAAAACTCAGCGGGACAGACAACATCGCTTGTGAGAAGGTCTCCAACGAGAATGGTCTAATGGTTTAACCTGCATTTATTTAAATGCCGGACTGACACAGGAATTCGGGAATTGAGTAGAAACATGAGGATGGAATACAATGGCTAATTGTGTGGTTCATGGCGTCAGCCCACGTTCCGGGGCAGAAGCGATGGACCTGGAGGTAATATTCAAGGGGAACATTTACTGTGGGACCAGGGTGATAATGCCGATAGCATGGTCAGTATCTTCCACGATTACACTGACATTGGCAAGATATATATAGTGACTGATTATTATATCGTTCAAGGAATTGCTCCTTCAAGCCATGGACGGAAATCCTCTGTGGGGACGGGGTCGACGGCGGGGGGGAGGAGGGTACACGTCCCCTCCACGTTTTGAGAGGTGAGGGACAATCCCCTCCATGTTTTGTAATCCGGATTTTGAAATTCGTTGAAACAAAAACTATTAAAATCTCCGCTTTCCGCGAGACAGTCAGGGGTGTCACTGTTAAGCGCTTGTGAAATGTCTCTATTAACACCGTATTAGCACGATGTGTCACCAATTGTGTTTTAACCTTCCAAAGCTGTGTGATGTGGGTACAATTAGCATTAATTGGATGTATTGGTGGATGGGAAAGATTTAAACGGGTTTCGGTTTAAACGGGTCCGGTCATTAAGGAATCCGGTCGAACGGGTTTCCTGGCTAGCTTGCAGGTAAGTCATTCATTCGTTCAATCACGTTATTTAGTATTGTTTCCCATCTCTCTCTCTCTCCCCTCCAAGGTTGGTTCTTCTGTTTGTCTTTATTTGCTTCCGGTTAGATTTGTTTCAGTGTTATTTATCACATTGTACCTATTGAAAGATTCAAGCAGGTATCAGACGCTTCCTGAGGGCTAAATCGTCCCGTTCGCGGGGCCTTTCATCGCCCGGCACCGCTTAAAATCAAAATGCTGCATCGAGGCGATCGATGCTTCCGATGTTGAAGCCCCCCGCCGGTCGATTTAAAGCCGCGCTGGGCGATGAAAGGCTCCGTGAACGGGCCGATTCCAGCCCGACGATTCAGAGAGGACGAAGCTGCTTTTGCTGGAGTTTGGAGTCGGTCACCAACTAGGTCAGCTCCCGATGTTACCGTCCACAGGGACCACGGCCGAAGCCTCCGAAGCCTCGTGTGTATGTGTGCATGCGCACGACCGGCTCGAAATTGTGCCCCCCCCCCCCCCCCCCCATGTTTTGATAGCGATTTGCGCCGCTGCCTCTAGCCACTAGGAGAAACCATGGGGTGAGGACATAATGTCGTTTACGCACGTGAGCTCTCCACGAGACTTTCAACGCCGTCGAAAGATACATTTTCAAATACAGTCTCTTGATTAATAGATTTTTATTGTCGTAGTAAAACAGTAAGATATCTCGAAAGCTCCGTTTGTCTCCGCATGGTCCCGCATGTTGGAAAGCTCTGACCCATGGTCGAAAGATATGCCTCTATCCATGCCTCCTCCGAACTAACTAAATAACAGCAAGCTTCACCCACGAATCTCCGCAGCAAACACGCCTCTGACTACATAATAAATCCCACCCACATAATTACAGGCACACAAAATTTAAAGGCAAATGCCATACTTTTTGATACGCAGAATTAAGCCAAATGGTCACTTAATAACGGCGCCTAATTGTTCTGAGTATATAACGAGGCAATTACTAATAGACATCAAAAAAGTCGCTATGAAGGCTTAACATATTTCAAAAACAAAAAGTAGCATGCAGTATATATCCGCATTCAGACTTCTTCAGCGATTCTTCCGTCTTCAACTTCGCCTTCTAGAAGCAAGCATAACTTGATTATTGGTCTTATTAAGATATTGTTTTTAGTTTGAAGTCGTACCGTGCGCACCAAACCCTTAACATCAGGCATGATACCCAGAATATAGTCCAAAATACAAAAGTTTTGATTGCACGAAACTACTTCCTCCATGTCCGATCAACTCATGGATATGTTGTAACAATAATGTTGAATTGTGAAAATCCTTCGAGAGAATAATAGAATATTTAGCAATAACGTCCATTGTCAGGTCGTGTTTAATTTCCGGATCATTAGCAGAGATTTCAAATCCCAGCTCAAGTTCTGGCCATTCTCTGTCCGGCTTACAGAGAAACTCTGGTCCATTGATCCATCTCTTATTGCTTAAGAAGCGATTCACTTTCAGTCTTCGAGAAGCTTCATCCGCAGAATTGTCTTTTGTGTTAACATATTTCTATTGTGAAATATTAGTAGCTCCCAATGCTCTTTCGATTTGAAAATTGTCTTTGTCCAAATCCAACTCTACGGTCTCTTTGGCTCTATCATCTGGTGGAATGCTTTCCGAAATAACACAACTGTTGCTGATCCACTTGGAAAGCGTGAATCCTTCCTCATTGCAAAGGGACGTCAGGTGTTCCATTTGATTTGCTTCCTGCACAGTAGAAATGGATTTAAGCAATCATCCACATATAAATTATTCTTCAAAGTGGTTATCACTTCCTCTGGAAAGTGAACTTTATTGTCCTCTGTGGTTTTCTTTAATGCAAAGTTCGCACAACTTGGTGATGACACAGCTCCAAAGAGATGTACCTTCATCCGGTATTCGACAAGAACTTGTTGTACATCCCCTTCAGGCCACCATAAGAATCGCAGGTAATCAATGTGTTTTACTGACTTTGACTTGATGAAACATCGCTCAGATATCAGCCATCAAAGCAATTGTTTCTCGTTTGAATTTAATGAGAACTCCAATAAGTGAGTTGGTTATGTCTGGACCTTGCAGTAGTTGACAGTTAAGCGACGGTTCTTTGAAGACTGCGGCGCAGTCAAAAACCACCCTCAATGTCCCTTTCTTCGAGTGATACGCCCCTTGGTGCGGAATGTACCATAGCTCTTCATCACTTCGATTCAGTTGGTTTGTTGGTACCATTTCGGCATGATCATTATCAATCATATCCTTTAGGAAAGACGCATATTCCTCATGAAATTTCGTATTCTTGCCAAACTTGCGTTTCAAATTCTGGGTGCGTTGCTCTGCCACACGACGATTATTTGGCAGACGAATACTTTCGTGTTTGAAAGATAAGTCCAGACAATAATGTCCGTCTCTCATCTTTACTGAGTAGTTCATAAAATCCAAGAACTTTAACTCTTCCCTGGACATTTCTTCAGATTCCGCACTGGTACTTTCATTGAAGTCGTGATTGTATTACTTGATCAAGAGCTTTTCTAATTTGCAAGTAGATATTAGATTAACAGCAGGAGCAGGGTAGTTCTTCTGTTTCCCGCTTTCGTTGTTCCTTCTCAAGAAGCCATAGATAACCCATCCTAGTAGGGTTTTCACAGCAAACGGTCCATCATCTTGGCTCCTCACAATCTGTATAGGTTCCAATGCCTTCAAAGCATTCATTCCGATAAGTAGGTCAATATCAGAATTGATTTTAGATATTTTGCCATCCTTCAAGTAAGGGCATTGTCTCAAGTCCTCATATCTGGATATATTTTGATGACCAACAGATATGGTCTCATGTGTAAACACTTCGGATATTGGTATAAAATTATCTTCATCCAGACTGGATATCTCCATACTTGTAATGTATTAACTAATGCAATCATTCTCTTCATTAATGGTACGCAATCGAATCATAATATCTTCTCCTGTGATGTCCAGCCGTCTCATCCAGCATTCTCAGCAAAAGGTAGCCGGACTTCCGTGATCCAAAATTGCATATGTTTGTAACACTGTATTCGTCTTGCTATTCCTTACCTGTACTGGTAAGATATAGAAGATACAGGCGTCTATCCCAGCCCCAATATGAACAGTTATTGGGTGACAGCATCAATGGATCTCCTTCTGTTCTATTTGCTCCGGCTTCTTCTCTACAGTGTGAAGTGCTTCCGGATGATTTTGCTTGCACTTATGACAAATTATAGGACTCTTAAAGGGCCTTTTCACGGGGCGAGTTGACGCAAGATGTCACCAGAGTGAAGAGGTCGTGGTCCAGCACGAGTCTCGCACGATATAACGGCAGTAGATAAAGAGTTCCCACGGTACTCGGCATTTATGTTATTCGTGCGAGTGACTTGGCCGTTTCCCGAGCTGTCGCGTTAAATCTTGAATGAACATCGTGAACTACACGTGACACAAATGAATAATTTGGGACCTCTGCTGAAGAAGACTGACACTGTAATGAGAAAAGCACTGGAACCAGGGTTGCGCATAGCAATCACCCTCCGCTACTTGGCCTCAGGCGATTCTTATACTGCGACTTTTTTACTTTGCAGCTGCAGGGCAGACAGACAGACTTATAAGAGAAATTTAAGTTAACTGCAAACACAGCACTTTTACATCAATAGCAATGTATGTTTTTAAATCTTGGATAACATTAAATGGTTCTCCTCTTGATGAACTTATATATCGTTATATAAACTCACATGAGCACTCGGGAAACTCGGCAGCCTTCGTCTCCAGCAGGTTCCTTTTTCTCTCCCTGTTTCTATAATCCTCTCTGGATTTATCGTACAGAATCTCGTTAAATTGGAACCATTCTACAAGTTCCCCCTCTTGTTCCCTGGTGAAGTTATATGACTTTACCTTCTGCCATCTTCCCTTTACGTCTGTAGAGGCTATTCCTACAACGGCTACTGGGGAGGCAATCTGAATTGCACCTTGCTCACCCTCTCCCTGCTCCAAGGAGCCCACAGGCAGTGTTATCTGTGGCATCTCCTGTTGCCTCTCCACCTGTCTCTCTTGCTGCGTCTCCTCCTCATTCTCCTGCATGGCAAAAACATCTCTGACCCGCTTTACCCCCTTCCTTTGAGATTTTCTGGGAGCCATCTCTGCAAGTGTTCCTGTTAAAAAGATTATCCAACAATGACAATTAGGTGGGACGTCCTCGAAGGACACATGTTCCCATGTGTCCTTTTGAGACCACCTTTTTTAGTCACCCTCTGTCCCCTCTGTCCAGCTTCCGGGTTTACCGTTCGCAGGAGTTCCCACGCGCTATATCTCTAAAATCTGAAGTTATGTAATGTCTAAAGGAACTGCAGACGCTGGTTAATGCTGGTTAATATGCACAGAAGGACACAAAATGTTGGTGTAACTCAGCAGGTAAGTCAGATCTGGGAAGAAAAGCATAAAAAGCTGGAGTAAGTCAGCGGGTCAGGCATCATCTCTGGAGAAAAAGAATAGGTGACGATTCGAATCGGAGCCCTTCTTCAGACATCCTAATCGGAATTGAGTCTGAAGATGTGTCTCGTCCCGAAACATCAGCTTTTTTTCTCCAGAGATGCTGCTTGACTCGCTGAGTTACTCCAGCTTTTTGTGTCTGTCTTCGGTTTAAACCAGCATGTGCAGTTCACTCCTTACACGGGTCTCTGCACAACATTGATTGGTAGCGTTCCGGACCCCTGGACCCGAGGACTCCGACCTGTATCTCTCAAAGAAGTACATATGAAAAATATCTCACGGACCATAAAAATGCGTAACCTTTCAGTAAAGTCCCTTTTAAAGTCCCTTTTAAAGATTATAGTTATTTTCTTGAATCTCATTAACATAACTCATGAATAAGTTGATGTCCATATGCGGATGTAAATCTTTATTTTTATTTATTTTTTAAATTCAATCCCACTGAAGATAATTTGTGTCCTTCTGTCCCCTCTGTCCAGCTTCCGGGTTCACCGTTCGCAGGAGTTCCCACGGTACCCGCAAGAGTTATTACGGATATCGCACGGATATCGCACTGGCCACTACGTTCATATAAAGTTGCAATGCTCAACCACAAGTGTACAAGTCACTCTTGGAGAAATTCAAATTTTCTTTAATTTTCTCCCGAGTGACCAAGTTACACGATGACCTGCCGTTAGCGCTACGGTGGTCCACGGTGGTCCACGAATGCCGCACTGTTATCGCACGAGGTTCCCACGATGTTGAACTCTGGTTAACTCTTGCGTCAAGTCGCCCCGTGTAAAGGTGCCATTACACTCTTTAACCATGTGTCCTTTTTTCAAACATCCAAAACAGATTCCAATCTCTTGTAAGAAATCCACCATTTCTTTATATTCCTTCTTCTTGAATCTTCGACACCATCTTATGGAGTGACCAACTTCATCACATAACAAACTAAATCTTTTTTGCATGATATTACATACATCTCCTTCATTCCACCTGTCGTGTCCACGGGTATTTTAGCGGCAGCAAATCTGCGTCCCTGAGGACCTGATCTTCCTTTAGTTTTGGTACAGGTAGAACCTTTGACAGTTGCAATTGGTTTATGATCATCAATACTCCTGTGGTGTGGATCTAACATGTACCGTACTTGCATTTCCAAAAAATTCACCAGGTCAGGTAACATGGCTACTCGTTTCTTCTTATCCAATCTTCGGCCTACTTTATCTCTCCACTTTTTTCGAAGCCGTCTGGGCAGTTTTTGAATTATGGCTCTAGTATGGCTCTAGTATATGGTCTCGCACAAGCAGGCTGAGGAACAGCTTTTTCAATAACACCATTACACTGCTGAACTCACAGTCCCGTCGCTAGCTATCTTTAGACTCTCCAGTTTGTATACATTTATTTGCCTTTGTGCCAGTTTAAATCATCCACAGTCCACACATTGTTAACCAGTATTTTTATTTGTATTTTTATATAACCATGTAACCATATAACAATTACAGCACGGAAACAGGCCATCTCGGCCCTACAAGTCCGTGCCGAACAACGTGTTTCCCTTAGTCCCACCTGCCTGCATTCATAGAACACATAGAAACATAGAAACATAGAAATTAGGTGCAGGAGTAGGCCATTCGGCCCTTCGAGCCTGCACCGCCATTCAATATGATCATGGCTGATCATCCAACTCAGTATCCCGTAACTGCCTTCCCTCCATACCCTCTGATCCCCTTAGCCACAAGGGCCACATCTAACTCCCTCTTAAATATAGCCAATGAACTGGCCTCGACTACCCTCTGTGGCAGAGAGTTCCAGAGATTCACCACTCTCTGTGTGAAAAAAGTTCTTCTCATCTCGGTTTTAAAGGATTCCCCCCTTATCCTTAAGCTCCCTTGACCCCTTGTCCTGGACTTCCCCAACATCGGGAGCAATCTTCCTGCATGTAGCCTGTCCAACCCCTTAAGAATTTTGTAAGTTTCTATAAGATCCCCTCTCAATCTCCTAAATTCTAGAGAGTATAAACCAAGACTATCCAGTCTTTCTTCATAAGACAGTCCTGACATCCCAGGAATCAGTCTGGTGAACCTTCTCTGCACTCCCTCTATGGCAATAATGTCCTTCGTCAGATTTGGAGACCAAAACTGTACGCAATACTCCAGGTGTGGTCTCACCAAGACCCTGTACAACTGCAGTAGAACCTCCCTGCTCCTATACTCAAATCTTTTTTTTTTTTTTTCTTTTTTTCTTAAATACTTTATTGATCCCCTCAGGGAAATTCAGAAGTCCAGAAGCTCCCAACCAACAAACCCACAGATTCAAAACGAACGCAGACAGAAAATACATAGAATACAATGTGGACACTACCTGAGAGCAATAAATACTTAAAAAGACCAATAATTAACAGTTAAAAATTAATAATTGCAAAATGCATCCCCCTACAGCCTAGCGGTCCGAATTATAAAATCTAATGGCTGCAGGGGTGAAGGATCTCCTGAACCGCTCCGTTCTACAGGGCAGGGAGAGGAGCCGGTTGTTGTTCCGTGTGCTCTTTTGACTCTTTTGACTCTTTTGCTATGAAAGCTAACATACCATTCGCTTTCTTCACTGCCTGCTGCACCAGCATGCCTACTTTCAATGACTGGTGTACCATGACACCCAGGTCTCGCTGCATCTCCCCTTTTCCTAGTCGGCCACCATTTAGATAATAGTCTGCTTTCCTGTTTTTGCCACCAAAATGGATAACCTCACTTTATCCACATTATACTGCATCTGCCAAACATTTGCCCACTCACCCAGCCTATCCAAGTCACCTTGCAGTCTCCTAGCATCCTCCTCACAGCGTACACTTCCCCCCAGCTTAGTGTCATCCGCAAACTTGAAGATATTACCTTCAATTCCCTCATCCAGATCATTAATATATATTGTAAATAGCTGGGGTCCCAGCACTGAGCCTTGCGGTACCCCACTAGTCACTGCCTGCCATTGTGAAAAGGACCCGTTTACTCCTACTCTTTGCTTCCTGTTTGCCAGGCAGTTCTCTATCCACATCAATACTGAACCCCCAATGCCGTGTGCTTTAAGTTTGTATACTAAACTCTTATGTAGGACCTTGTCGAAAGCCTTCTGGAAGTCCAGATACACCACATCCACTGGTTCTCCCCTATCCACGCTATCGGTTACATCCTCGAAAAATTCTATAAGATTCGTCAGACATGATTTACCTTTTAGTAAATCCATGCTGACTTTGTCCAATGATTTCACCACCAACCAAATGTGCTGCTATCCCATCTTTAATAACTGACTCTAGCAGTTTCCCCACTACCGATGTTAGACTAACTGGTCTGTAATTCCCCGTTTTCTCTCTCCCTCCTTTCTTAAAAAGTGGGGTTACGTTTGCTACCCGCCAATCCTCAGGAACTACTCCAGAATCTAAAGAGTTTTGAAAGATTATTACTAATGCATCCACTATTTAGGAGCTACTTCCTTAAGTACTCTTGGATGCAGCCTATCTGGCCCTGGGGATTTATCGGCCTTTAATCCATTCAATTTACCCAACACCACTTCCCGGCTAACCTGGATTTCACTCAATTCCTCCAACTCCTTTGACCCGCGGTCCCCTGCTATTTCCGGCAGATTATTATGTCTTCCTTAGTGAAGACGGAACCAAAGTAGTTATTCAATTGGTCCGCCATATCCTTGTTCCCCATGATCAACTCACCTGTTTCTGACTGCAAGGGACCTACATTTGTTTTAACTAATCTCTTTCTTTTCACATATCTTCACACTCATACCATAACCCTCCATTCCCTTCTCATCCTTATGCCTATCCAATTTATTTTTAAATGATACCAATGAACCTGCCTCCACCACTTCCACTGGAAGCTCATTCCACACCGCTACCACTCTCTGAGTAAAGAAGTTCCCCCTCATGTTACCCCTAAACTTCTGTCCCTTAATTCTGAAGTCATGTCCTCTTGTTTGAATCTTCCCTTCTCTCAAAGGGAAAAGCTGATTCACATCAACTCTGTCTATCCCTCTCATTATTTTAAAGACCTCTATCATGTCCCCCCTTAACCTTCTGCGCTCCAGAGAATAAAGACCTAACTTATTCAACCTTTCTCTGTAACTTAGTTGTTGAAACCCAGGCAACATTCTAGTAAATCTCCCAGCTTCTATACTCAATACTCTGATTTATAAAGGCTAGCATACCAAAAGCTTTATTTACCACTCTATCTATATGAGATTCCACCTTCAAGGAACTATGCACGGTTATTCCCAGATCCCTCTGTTCAACTGTATTCTTCAATTCCCTACCATTTACCATGTACGTCCTATTTTGATTTGTCCTGCCAAGGTGTAGCACCTCACATTTATCAGCATTAAACTCCATCTGCCATCTTTCAGCCCATTCTTCCAAATGGCCTAAATCACTCTGTAGACTTTGGAAATCCTCTTCATTATCCACAACTATCTTGGCATCATCTGGACACTTACTAATCCAATTTACCACACCTTCATCCAGATCATTGATGTACATGACAAACAACAAAATACCCAACACCGATCCCTGAGGTACCCCACTAGTCACCTGCCTCCAACCCGACAAACAACCATCCACCATTACCCTCTGGCTTCTCTCATTCAGCCACTGTTGAATCCATCTTGCTACTCCTGCAGTTATACCCAACAGTTGAACCTTCTTAACCAACCTTCCATGAGGAACCTTGTCAAAGGCCTTACTAAAGTCCATATAGACAACATCCACTGCTTTAACCTCGTTAATTTCCCTAGTAACCTCGTCAAAAAATTCAAGAAGATTAGTCAAACATGACCTTCCAGGCGCAAATCCATGCTGACTGTTCCTAATCAGACCCTGTTTATCCAGATGCGTATATATATTATCTCTAAGTATCTTTTCCATTAATTTGCCCACCACTGAAGTCAAACTAACAGGCCTATAATTGCTAGGTTTACTCTTAGAACCCTTTTTAAACAATGGAACAACATGCGCAGTACGCCAATCCCCGGGGACTATTCCCGTTTCTAGTGACATTTGAAATATTTCTGTCATAGCCCCGGCTATTTATTCACTAACTTCCCTCAATGTCCTAGGGAATACCCTGTCAGGACCTGGAGACTTATCCACTTTTATATTTTTCAAAAGTGTCAGTACTTCTTTTACTTTGAAACTCATAGTATCCATAGCTACTCTACTAGTTCCCCTTACCTCACATAATCCAATATCCTTCTCCTTGGTGAATACCGAAGAAAAGAAATTGTTCAATATCTCCCCCATCTTATTTTGTACTTTTATTTTTATTTCTACTATCTTGCACTATGACCAGACGCTAAACTGCATTTCGTTGTACCTGTACTCGTATTTGTGCAATGACAATAAAGTTGAATTGAATTGAATTGAATTGAATTACTAACAAGATTCATCTCCTCCGTGCGGTTGAGGTTTTCCACTGAGCTACAACAACCTCTAAGAAATATTGCATAATCACTAATGCCTCCACATCTTCTGGCTTGATATATTTCCAAGCCTAGGCCTTCTCCATGTATGCATTGGCAATCCTCTGTTCGTTACCAACCGTTCTTTAAGTAACCTTCTTGCCTCTTGATAGCCTTGGCTGTCAGGCTTATTATGACAGCTTCCTACAAGTACCTTAGCACTTCCACTTGTGTAATGCACCAGAAATCGTAAGCGCAATTTTTCATCCGTAATTTTAATTTCTATTACTTCGTCAATGCCATTATGAATGCTTCATACCGCAAAGGATCACCATTATATGTAGGAATTTGCATTGGTGGTAGGATGAAAGAGATATTTTCTTGAGCGTGTTGAATTCAGCTTGCCTATTCGACAATGCAAAGAATTCATCCTGAGATCCTTGGCTTGGTGCAAACTGATGATAGGCAGGTCTCTGATAATAATGCTGGCTTGCTCGAGCCTGCAAATCAGGCCTCGGAAAAGCGTACTGAGCTGTTGGTTTGTCCCGAGCCTTCATCAGTCATGGTATTGAGCAGAGGGGGTGGGACGTCATCTTACAACTCCCAGGGCGATTATTCATCTTTTCCCTGAACGCCCTCGCGAAGAAAAGTAAAACTGTCCGGCTGCTGGAAATATGACATTCAAAATTTCATCGCTGTAAAATTTTGCAGGATGGATTTTTCCATCAATATGAATTAAGTTTCCAATCTGTTAAATTAGACTGAAAGGGAAAATGTATTGTTTTAACGAAGAATAGCCCTTTGATATACCCTGGACACTTCACCAAAAGTAGTGTTCGTGTGAGCCAAGGGATTGGTCGAACCAAGTCCTTCTCATCGAATGTTCAGATATTAATTAGTGAGGGTATTCCAATCCTTCGGTTGGTAATTGGTTCTGCACTTCTGCAGCCACACACGAGGAATCACTTACTTTGTGACATCATGTGAGTGGGTGGACAATAGACAATATACAATATACAATCGGTGCAGGAGTAGGCCAATCGGCCCTTCGAGACAGCACCTCCATTCAATATGATCATGGCTGATCAACTCCAATCAGTACCCAGTTCTCCCCATATCCCCTGACTCAGCTATCTTTAAGAACTACATCTAGCTCTCTCTTGAAAATATCCAGAGAACCGCCCTCCGCCGCCCTCTGAGGCAGAGAATTCCACATAGAAATGAAGGCAGAGAACAGGTGAGTCTGAGAAAAACAAATAGTGAGGCAAGGAAATAAGTGTGGCAGGGATCCAATAGAAATATGTGGAAACAAAGAGGAATGTCAGAGAACTTTGTTTAGACTTCCAGAGAAAGGATGCTTTCGGCACAGTTCCGACATTCTGCAGTGAAAACGCACAAAGTCCACAAAAGGGGGACGCAACAATAAGCGTTTGTGCCTGAGAGATTGATTGGATGTTTTAATAAACTTATTTTATTGAGGTTGTGCCAGATTTGAACTGCGTGCTCAATGTAATTTGCAAAAGTTTACCCCAGCGAACATTGTAGGGTGTTCCCAAAAACATTCCACCGACATTGAATAAACAGCGCGGGGGAGGGAGGTGGAGAAAAATAACATCGGCGGAGACCAGGCTGGAACCCTGCTGATCATAGCGCCATATTTGTGTTGCACTTCCACAGGAATCGTCTTTAGATTATTCTTAGAGTTGTTTCTAATACTACCGTGCTTCATATCTTTCTCAGATCCCAAAGTGCCACGATTGGTATCCAAAGATTACCAGTGCTCGGGAAGACTGGAGATGCGATATGGTGAAACCTGGGGAACCGTGTGCGACCTGCACTAGGATATGGATGATGCCAACGTGGTGTGCAATGAGCTTCAATGCGGAGTCGCTGTATCTGTGCGGGGAGGGGCTTATTTCGGAGAGGGAACTGGGCTTGTGCGGAACGATGTCTTTGGATGTCAGGGTAATGAGTCAAGCCTATGGCACTGCCCCCGTTCTTCAGGAACTCGTCATTGCAACCACGGGAATGATGTCGGTGTGATCTGTTCTGGTGAGTGCCGCCTTTGCGGGAAATATTTTTAACCTCAATTGCACTTGGGAGACAGAGATCAGTTGTGGATATTTATTTTCAGAAGGGCTTATAAAAATGCGTCAATGCAATTCAATGCCATGTCATTTTGATGCGATAGGTTTCTCAATGTGGAGTGAGGAAGGGGAAATTATGAATACCTACTTTAGGTGACTTCCATGCGCGGAAACAGCAATCCGCTAGCAAAAAGGCACAACAGAGGATGTACTTCCTTCGGCAGCTGAGGAAGCACAATCTGCCACAGGCAATGATGGTCCAATCTGTTCTCATCTTCTCCATCATGGTCTGATTTGGCTCAGCCACCAAGCACGACACCTGGAGGCTGCAGCGAATCGGCCGATCATCAGATAAGATTATTGGCTGCAACCTTCCCTCCATTGATGAACTGTACACTGCAAGGGCCAGGAAGCGAGCGGGTAAGAACATTTCCGACCCCTATCACCCTGGCCACAAACTCTTTGAATCACTTCTCTCTGGAAGGCAACTCCGGACTGTCAAAGCTGCCACAGCCTGACATAAAAACAGTTTTTATCCACAAGTAGTTGCTCTACTCAACAGCCAAAAATATGTAGCCTCACTTTGATCTGGAATGTTGCTGGTTCACATGCTTGATCAATGGTATTTTATCATTAATGTTTTCTTTGGGTCTCTGATCGAGGAAAATCCGGAGAGCCTTGAGACCTTCCTGGTGAAGGAGATGTGAGGGACCTGACCTGCACGGTAAAGATAGGAGGTAGACAAAAATGCTGGAGAAACTCAGCGGGTGCAGCAGCGATCCTTCGCTCCATAGATGCTGCTGCACCCGCTGAGTTTCTCCAGCATTTTTGTCTAACTTCGATTTTCCAGCAACTGCAGTTCCTTCTTAAACACGGTAAAGGTAGGGCATGGGTATAGGACATTTATTGTCACATACACCAATTGGTGCAGTGAAATTTGAGTTGCCATTGCAACACACAAATAAGTAAAACATAACACTATGTAATTTAACATTAAACATAAAAAATGCCACCCCACAACGGGATCAACGTTTCCCAGGAGGGAGCAAAGATGCGGCTCGGAGGAAAGAAGGGAGTAGCTGGGCTTGTACACTCTGGAGTTTAGAGGGATGAGAGGGGATCTCATTGAAACATGTAAGATAGTTAAGGGCTTGGACACGCTAGAGGCAGGAAACATGTACTCGATGTTGGGGGAGTCCAGAACCAGAGGCCACAGTTTGAGAATAATGAGTAAGCCATTTAGAACGGAGACGATGAAACACTTTTTTTTCACAGAGAGTGGTGAGTCTGTGGAATTTTCTGCCTCATGGATGCTAGATAGGGCCCTTAGAGATAGCGGAGTCAGGGGATATGGGGAGAAGGCAGGAACCGGGTACTGATTGGGAATGATTGGGAATGATCAGCCATAATCACATTGAATGGCGGTGCTGGCTCGAAGGGCCGAATGGCCTACTCACGCACCTATTGTCTATTGTCTATTGACGTATCTCTCGTGTTGTAAACTGATGATCCTGTCACACCGATATAAAAAAACGAGCATTATACTATTCAATATTACATTATTGAAATATCACTGCACACTCATACTTGGAAGGCAGCCATGTCAGAAAGTGAAAACAGTAAACAAATCTTCCAATTTCACTGTGTACCTTTATTTTTCAGAGTAATTAACTGCCTTCATGTTTTTCCCCCCACTAAAACAGGGAACCATCGACCACGGCTGGTGGGTGGGAAGAACAGATGTTCAGGCCGGGTGGAAGTTCTACACGTAGACAAGTGTGGGACAGTTTGTGATCAGTACTTCAGCTTGGATGCTGCCGGCGTGGTCTGTGAACACCTACAGTGCGGGGCAGTGGCCGCAACTCCCGGAGGTGCTCACTTTGGCGAAGGAACCGGCCCTGTGTGGAAGGAAAACTACCTTTGTCTGGGGAACGAGTCCAGATTTGCTGATTGTCCAGTCTCAGCCTGGGATCAGATTAGCTGTTCGCACAGAAACGACGCCGATCTCATCTGCTCGGGTGAGTCACCGAAGTCCTTTGTACGGAAATGGAAAGGGTCTCTGGTCGCAGAGATGTTCACAGGAGTGACTTTACTTAACAGCTGAGTGAATCTGCCATATCGTAACAACCATCTTTGTTTTATTTTCAGAGGGACGTCAATTGTCTTTCATCTCTCCCCCACTGGTAGGTAGCGGGGTCAGAACTGCTGTAGTTTTGGGAGCAACAGCAGCAGGAGTATAGCAAGAGATACGACTGATTGGCTCTAGCCCAAGTGGGAGGAGAGAAGTGAAAACAGTTAAAGTAGCGGCCAAGGACAGGCAGACTTGACTCAGAACTGCTGTAGGTTTGGGAGCAACAGCAGCAGGAGGTAAGCAAGAGATACGACTGATTAGCTCTAGCCCAAGTGGGAGGAGAGAAGTGAAACAGTTAAAGTAGATGCCAAGGACAGGCAGACTTGACTCAGAACTGTTGTAGTTTCGGGAGCAACAGCAGCAGGAGTTTGCAAGAGATACGACTGATTGGCTCTAGCCCAAGTGGGAGGAGAGAAGTGAAAACAGTTAAAGTAGAGGCCAAGGACAGGCAGACTTGACTCAGAACTGCTGTAGTTTTGGGAGCAACAGCAGCAGGAGGTTAGCAAGAGATACGACTGATTGGCTCTAGCCCAAGTGGGAGGAGAGTAAGTGCTGGGAAAACAGTTGAAAACTGAGGAATTTGGTTTGTAAATTGGTAAATCAGGCAATTTATCAGTCAATTTAAGCAAGACTGCTCTTAGCGAGCGGCAGTGAGTGAGCGGCCTTGTGAGGGAAGTGTGAGTCTTTGGCTCGAGAGTCTTCGGCGAGGAGACGAAAGAAGGAAATGTCAGGCAAGCTGATTCAGTGCAATGCTTGCAGTATGTGGGTCAAGGACACCGCTAGTGCCTCTGGCTGCTACAAATGCGAGAAGTGCATCCAGGTAGAGCTCCTGAAGGGCCGTGTTGGGGAACTGGAAAAGCAATTGGATGACCTCCGGTTCGTCCGAGAAACGGAGTCGTTCCTCGACAAGTCCTACAGTACGATTGTTGCACCTAAGGTACTGGAAGTGAGAAGGTGGGAGACAGTGAGAACGGGAGGGAAGCATGGAATGCCAACGTCCCCGGGTGTTGTACCTCTTGTGAACAGGTTCACCCACTTAGAAGCTGTCGGGACAGAAGAGGTGTTTACACTGGGCGACGGACTGGCTTGTGATGCGAATAGGGCTGTTGAGCCAAAACCAAAAAGGCCTAAGGCAGGCAACGCCATTGTAGTGGGAGACTCCATTGTGAGAGGTACGGACAGGGGTTTCTGCGGCAACAGACGGGATGCGAGGATGGTGTGCTGCCTTCCTGGTGCCAGGATCCAGGATGTCACGGAGAGAGTGCAGAAAATCCTCAAGGGCGAAGGTGAACATCCGGAAGTGGTAGTGCATGTCGGCACAAACGATGTCGGAAAGAAGGGGATGAATATTCTGCAGCGTGACTTTAGAGAGCTCGGAAAAATGCTGAAAAGCAGGACCTCCAGGGTTGTTATCTCCGGTTTGTTCCAGTTCCTCGTGCTGGCGAGAGCAGGAACAGGGAGATACGGGACCTGAACGTGTGGCTGAGGAACTGGTGCACGGGGCAGGGATTTAGATTCTTAGATCACTGGGATCTGTTTTGGGGTAAGGGGGAACTGTACAAAAGGGACGGATTGCATCTTAACAGGTGGGGGACCAGCATTCTGGCAGGCAGGTTTGCCACTGCTACACGGGTGGTTTTAAACTGAATAAGGGGGGTGGGGTGTCGAATGGGATAGTGGAGGATGGAGTTAAAGGGAAAGGGTTTCTTAAATGTGTGAGCGTAGAGACAGAGGGGTGTAAAATGAGGGAAGAAGCAATAGGTAGCAAGGTGAAAAGTAAAAGTGGCAGGCAGACAAAACCAGGGCAAAAATCAGAAAGGGCCACTTTTCAACATAATTGGATAAGGGGTAAGAGTGTTGTAAAACAAGTCTGCAGGCTTTGTGTCTCAATGCAAGGAGCATTCGTAATAAGGTGGATGAGTTGAATGTGCAGATAGCTATTAATGACTATGATATAGTTGGGATCACGGAGACATGGCTCCAGGGTGACCAAGGCTGGGAGCTGAACATCCAGGGATATTCAATATTCAGGAAGGATAGAGAGAAAGGAAAAGGAGGTGGGGTAGCGTTGCTGATTAGAGAGGAGATTAACGCAATGGAAAGGAAGGACATTAGTTTGGAGGATGTGGAATCGGTATGGGTAGAGCTGCGAAACACTAAGGGGCAGAAAACGCTGGTGAGTGTTGTGTACAGGCCACCTAACAGTAGTAGTGAAGTTGGAGATGGTATCAAACAGGAAATTAGAAATGCGTGCGACAAAGGCAAAACAGTTATAATGGGTGACTTCAATCTACATATAGATTGGGTGAATCAAATTGGCAGGGGTGCTGAGGAAGAGGATTTCTTGGAATGTATGCGGGATAGTTATCTAAATCAACATGTAGAGGAACCAACGAGAGAGCAGGCTATTTTAGACTGGGTATTGAGTAATGAGGAATGGTTAGTTAGCAGTCTTGTTGTACGTGCTCCCTTGGGCAAGAGTGACCATAATATGGTTGAGTTCTTCATTAGGATGGAGAGTGACATTGTTAATTCAGAAACAATGGTTCTGAACTTAAAGAAAGGTAACTTTGAGGGTATGAGACGTGAATTGGCCATGATTGACTGGCAATTAATTCTAAAAGGGTTGACGGTGGATATGCAATGGAAGACATTTAAAGACTGCATGGATGAACTACAAAAATTGTTCATCCCAGTTTGGCAAAAGAATAAATCAGGGAAGGTAGTGCATCCGCGGATAACAAGGGAAATCAGGGATAGTATCAAAGCGAAGGATGATGCGTACAAATTAGCCAGAAAAAGCAGCACACCGGAGGACTGGGAGAAATTCAGAGACCAGCAGAGGAGGACAAAGGGCTTAATTAGGAAAGGAAAAATAGATTATGAAAGAAAACTGGCAGGGAACATAAAAACTGACTGCAAAAGTTTTTATAGATATCTGAAAAGAAAGAGATTAGTTAAAAACAAATGTAGGTCCCTTGCAGTCAGAAACAGGTGAGTTGATCATGGGGAACAAGGATATGGCGGCCAATTGAATAACTACTTTGGTTCCGTCTTCACTAAGAAAGACATAAATAATCTGCCGGAAATAGCAGGGGACCGTGGGTCAAAGGAGTTGGAGGAATTGAGTGAAATCCAGGTTAGCCGGGAAGTGGTGTTGGGTAAATCGAATGGATTAAAGGCCGATAAATCCCCAGGGCCAGATAGGCTGCATTCCAGAGTACTTAAGGAAGTAGCTCCAGAAATAGTGGATGCATTAGTAATAATCTTTCAAAACCCTTTAGATTCTGGAGTAGTTCCTGAGGATTGGCGGGTAGCAAACGTAACCCCACTTTTTAAGAAGGGAGGGAGAGAGAAAACGGGGAATTACAGACCAGTTAGTCTAACATCGGTAGTGGGAAAACTGCTAGAGTCAGTTATTAAAGATGGGATAGCAGCACGTTTGGAAAGTGGTGAAATCATTGGACAAAGTCAGCATGGATTTACAAAAGGTAAATCATGTCTGACGAATCTTATAGAATTCTTCGAGGATGTAACTAGTAGCGTGGATAGGGGAGAACCAGTGGATGTGGTGTATCTGGACTTCCAGAAGGCTTTCGACAAGGTCCCACATAAGAGATTAGTATACAAACTTAAAGCACACGGCATTGGGGGTTCAGTATTGATGTGGACAGAGAACTGGCTGGCAAACAGGAAGCAAAGAGTAGGAGTAAACGGGTCCTTTTCACAATGGCAGGCAGTGACTAGTGGGGTACCGCAAGGCTCAGTGCTGGGACCCCGGCTATTTACAATATATATTAATGATCTGGATGAGGGAATTGAAGGCAATATCTCCAAGTTTGCGGATGACACTAAGCTGGGGGGCAGGGTTAGCTGTGAGGAGGATGCTAGGAGACTGCAAGGTGATTTGGATAGGCTGGGTGAGGGGGCAAATGTTTGGCTGATGCAGTATAATGTGGATAAATGTGAGGTTATCCATTTTGGTGGCAAAAACAGGAAAGCAGACTATTATCTAAATGGTGGCCGACTAGGAAAAGGGGAGATGCAGCGAGACCTGGGTGTCATGGTACACCAGTCATTGAAAGTAGGCATGCAGGTGCAGCAGGCAGTGAAGAAAGCGAATGGTATGTTAGCTTTCATAGCAAAAGGATTTGAGTATAGGAGCAGGGAGGTTCTACTGCAGTTGTACAGGGTCTTGGTGAGACCACATCTGGAGTATTGCGTACAGTTTTGGTCTCCAAATCTGAGGAAGGACATTATTGCCATAGAGGGAGTGCAGAGAAGGTTCACCAGACTGATTCCTGGGATGTCAGGACTGTCTTATGAATAAAGACTGGATAGACTTGGTTTATACTCTCTAGAATTTAGGAGATTGAGAGGGGATCTTATAGAAACTTACACAATTCTTAAGGTGTTGGACAGGCTAGATGCAGGAAGATTGCTCCCGATGTTGGGGAAGTCCAGGACAAGGGGTCACAGTTTAAGGATTAGGGGGAAATCCTTTAAAACCGAGATGAGAAGAACTTTTTTCACACAGAGAGTGGTGAATTTCTGGAACTCTCTGCCACAGAGGGTAGTCGAGGCCAGTTCATTGGCTATATTTAAGAGGGAGTTAGATGTGGCCCTTGTGGCTAAGGGGATCAGAGGGTATGGAGAGAAGGCAGGTACGGGATACTGAGTTGGATGATCAGCCATGATCATATTGAATGGCGGTGCAGGCTCGAAGGGCCGAATGGCCTACTCCTGCACCTAATTTCTATGTTTCTATGTTTCTATTTCAGTGCTATGACCTGTCGATAGACTGAACTTGAGTGTAGTGCAGAATTCTGAAGTTTAGCAAAACATATCTTCCTATAAAGTGACTAGAACGATGGCGATCACTGTGATCGGATTCTAATTATCGACATGCCACTGAAATACACAGGCACGCATTCTCTCCATAAATGCTGCCTGTCTTGTTGAGTTACTCCAGCATTATGTGCCTATCTTAGGTTTAAACCAGCATCTGCAGTTCCTTCCTACATATAACCATATAATATAACCATATAACAATTACAGCACGGAAACAGGCCATCTCGACCCTTCTAGTCCGTGCCGAACACGTATTCTCCCCTAGTCCCATATACCTGCGCTCAGACCATAACCCTCCATTCCTTTCCCGTCCATATAACTATCCAATTTATTTTTAAATGATAAAAACGAACCTGCCTCCACCACCTTCACTGGAAGCTCATTCCACACAGCCACCACTCTCTGAGTAAAGAAGTTCCCCCTCATGTTACCCCTAAACTTCTGTCCCTTAATTCTCAAGTCATGTCCCATTGTTTGAATCTTCCCTACTCTCAGTGGGAAAAGCTTATCCACGTCAACTCTGTGTATCCCTCTCATCATTTTAAAGACCTCTATCAAGTCCCCCCTTAACCTTCTGCGCTCCAAAGAATAAAGCCCTAACTTGTTCAACCTTTCTCTGTTGAACAAGTTAGGGCTTTATTCTTTGGAGCGCAGAAGGTTAAGGGGGGACTTGATAGAGGTCTTTAAAATGATGAGAGGGGTAGACAGAGTTGACGTGGATAAGCTTTTCCCACTGAGAATAGGGAAGATTCAAACAAGGGGACATGACTTGAAAATATTTAATGTAGCAATGTGTCATGGGTTTCACTTTGGATGCGCGATTAGACGGTTTGTGACCTACTAGTGGGCGAGTAAGAGGAGAGATTGACACGGTTTCGCGGGTTTTCGATGTAGAATTGGAAACGGGAAATTCATTATTTATCGAGTTTTTTTACTCATCGAACACATCCCATTGCTGATAGAGAACAAAATTAAAGGAAGACTTCTTAAAGACTCCGCCCAAGGTCTGGAAAAGTCACGTGCGGATCTCGCCGAGCGTTTTGCATTCAGTTCTGATCAGCACATCAGCTATTTGATGCATGGGTGACTATTTTCTACTGGTGTTTCTTCAATAGATTGTTTTTTCCCTTGTTCCTGGACCCGGCTCTCTGGGTTGGACACATATATTACTCGTTGTGCTTTTCTGTGTACGCAGAGGAAAGTGACTGGTGCTGTTTATCTGCCGAAATTACATGTGGACAACTGTTGCAGCAAACAACCCTTACAACTAGTAGCTGACCAGCTACATGTTGATGATGTATGGAATGTTTTGGCTTCAGATTAAAAGTTTTCAGTCAACCTGTTTCGTTTTGTAGATGAGAGTTGGTCTCTAAGACTGTGCAATGGGGGCAGCCGATGCGACGGTCGAGTGGAGGTTTACCACAATGGCAGCTGGGGGCGAGTACAGGATCGCTCCTGGAACATCAATGATTCCAACGTGGTCTGCGGAGAGTTGGGCTGCGGCTCCGCCCTATTCGCCTACAATTCCTCGATGTACGGAGAGAGTGAGCTGCCCGTGTGGGTGAGCGACGTTGACTGTGAAGGGGACGAGACGCAGCTCCGAAATTGCAGCACATTTACCATGAATCCGTTTCTCACTGACAGCATCGGCGTTGGGGTCCTGTGTTCAGGTGAATATTGTTACCAAGTTTGAAATTTAAAAAATGATAACGTTTGTGAAACATTAATAATGACAATGAATTTCGAGTTGTAGAGATATGTAGATCGGCATCTCGCTCTTGAGCTCATAATTCCCGCGCCAATAATCAAATCCCCTTTTACACGATGTCCATTGTGTTCTCCCGACAACTGCCACCCCCAGACTACAACTCACTTACACACTGGGGACAATATACAATGGCAGGCGATGGTGAGGGGTGGAGCGTGTGAAGGAGAAGTCTACACAAGAAACGCATTGGTGTGGTGTGGAACAACACCGGGGACATTTCCGAGGGACAGCTCGTGGTTTTGCCGGGCTGGCTCTAGACGGGAATTTCGGGGCCTGCTTCCAATGAGCAATTCCAGGCGAGCGGGATTTATCCCGGGCGTCATCACCCCGTTCTCACTGAGTTCTCCTGACCCCCATTGTGAACGGACAGTCGGACGGTTTGACAACAAGCCACAGCGCCATGTTGGTCGCTTCCCCACCGTCTGGTCCACGTCTTCGCCTGACACCCTGGCGGCTCAACTCCCCCCAGTGGAGACATGAGGAGCCCTTGACCCAGACACTGAAAACATCCGGTTTTATATGAATAATCTACAACCACCGAGTGACATGGCCGATGCTTGCCACTGTGAACCGAGTGTGGTCCTGAGGGCACTTCCTCGAACCAAGAAATCGTTCGCCAGGGTCACCCAGCTGGGATGGTCGTGATGTCCATGTATATATCTCTGCAGGGTTTGAAGTCGTAGAGCCAGTCTGTGGGTTCAGACCGTAACCAACACGCCGAGTCTTCCAGCATTTTATGTTTCAACTGCTACTTTAGATTTTCTCTGAGCTGAATCTGAGCTATACGTAATATTATTTGTAAATATAATTGCAGAAGCAGATCCAGAAATTCTGACCAAATGACAGACATAAATTGCAATTACATAGGGGACCCCCTGTTTTATCTTGTTCCCCTCTGTTACCGGGCTTATGAACTGTCCTTCCTTAAGCTAAGATACTGTCCGATTCACCTCTACCCTATTGCGGACTTCGGACTTTGTTGATAGAACTTGTACGCTACGATGCGAAAAAGTATATTCTGCACATTGTATTTTCCCGTTTGTCCATCTATTGTACTCGAGTTTGCCTTGCTTGTATCTATATATAGTATCAATTGATCCGATGAGATTGCATGCAAAAGTTCGGTACACGTGACAATAATAACCTAAACCTTTGATCAACTCCCTTGTTGTTATTCAACAGACCACCGCCGATTACGACTGACCGGGGGGTGGAAGTACATGTGCTGGTCGACTGGAGCTTTATTACCACGGGTCTTGGGGCACAGTTTGTAATGACTTACGGGATATGCTTGACGATAACGTGGTCTGCAGGCAGTTGGGTTGTGGATATGCTTTGCAAGATAAACCTCTTGGATACTGTGGAGGAAGTCCTGGTCCTATTTGGTTGGATGAAGTAAGATGCTCGGGTAACGAATCATATATGTGGGAGTGTCCCTCCGCACCACTGGGTGAACACGATTGCAGTCATAAAGAAGATGTGACAGTGAAGTGTTCTGGTGAGGGTACCTTCAATCTGCTGATTCCCTGCAGCATGGGATGGGAGGATTCATTCCAGAGATGTAGTAAATAATTTACAGCATCCAAAGGGAGCATTGACTGCGAGTAACGGTGCAGAGGCTTCACTTTGAGTAAGTTGTCACCCACTCAACATCAAACTCATTCCACGCGCAGCTCTGTTGATTTCCTTCGATTTTCCAGCATCTGCAGTTCCTTCTTAAACACGGTAGACCATCCAGATTCCCCGATTATGCACTTGATGTTATACACTTATAAATTGTATTATGACTGTGAATCGTCATTTCGACGTGCTGGAAAATTATTTTTTTCCTCATGAAATTCTGCCAATTTCACTTTCAGCCTTTAACTCTCGAAATTATTCTCCCATATATTTTCACAATTGGATTTATCGTATTGCGTGCTGCGATTTTAATCATGATTCTACAAAACCTACCCATTGAAACCGATAGATCCAAATTATATGCCATGCAGCTTCTAAACGTCCATGTCCGCTCTGTGGTACACGCATGTTTCAAGAACATTTCCTAGACCGCAAAACATTTTGAAACGACCATGGGACTGGTTAATTTCCTAAAACAAAACTGACCCCCAAATACCGACAGATAGGAACGACAGTTCTCACACATTCAGATAGAAACGTCGAAACACCTATCGTTGAGAAATTCGTGATTGACTGCGGTGGAAATTCAAATTCCCAGGCGGAGATGGAACGTGGTACCTCGAGCCCCAATTGCGACTGAGTTTACAATGAAGGAGGTCACAGAGAGAAGGGACAGAGTATGTGGGAATTTGGTGGCGGATTAGAAGAAAGGACCAGCGGGTCAAGAAGTGAGCGTTGCCTTTGACGTGTTAAACCGTGGGGTTTCTTCACGAACGATTCAAGAATCATTGACCAATTATTGCCGTTCAGTTATTACTGGAATCTCTGCTCGCGTCCCCTCATCAGGAAGAAGGAGTTTCTTCCCAGAGGCCATTCGGACTGTAAACGCCTATCTCACCAGGGACTAAGTCTACTGAACGTTTTTCCTTCCATTATTTATTATGTAAAAGAATATGTGTGTTATGATTGTGTTTATAATTTGTTTGGTCTGTTGGTTGTTTGGCTTTTGCACAAAAGTCCGCGAGCATTCCCACTTTCATTTCACTGCACATCTCGTATGTGTATGTGACAAATAAAAGTGACTTGATCATGGACAAGAACAATGTTTCTTCGTTCAGTTAACTTCCATCCCACCAGTATCCACTTTCAGTGTTTGATCTTTCGCAATTTCACAGAACTCCAACAACATTTCACCGCCAGATGCTTATTCCCATCCCCTTCACATTCGGCAATTTGACTGAACAGCTCACTTTGTGATTCCCTGACGCGGCTATTTTTTCTAACTAACCCTCGCTGATGGGTGTTTTCCGGCGATATGTTGTTTTGTTAAACTAGATGCGCCTTTTTGTTCAGCGACAAAGAATCTTTGCTGGCTGTTGATGAAAACATTGCGATGATCTATATATTACCCGTTTCGTACACAGAGCGCAAAGAGATGCGCCTGGTGAACGGAGAGCATCGATGTGAAGGGAGAGTGGAAGTGCGGTACAACGGGACATGGGGGACAGTGTGCTACGAGAAGATTTACAGAAAAGAAGCGGAAGTGATCTGTAAACAAGTAAAATGTGGACCTCTCAAATCTTATTATGGCGCCTGGAAATATGGAGCGGGTTCTGGGCCCATATGGCTCGATGAGATGGAATGTAATTCGCACGAGTCGACCCTTTGGCAGTGTCAGTCAGACCCTTGGGGGAAACACAACTGTCGCCACTGGGAGGATGCAGGTGTTGTATGTGAAGGTAACACAATAAAGACATCATATGGCAGCTGACATATTAACCCTGAATGTACAAAACCGTCAGCATCCACGTCTTCTCCACAGATGCCGAAATGCCAGAGAGATCCAGTGGAAAGGCCTGTGATGATGGAAATTAATCTCAATCTCGCCGTTTACCAGGCGAGTCATTTTATTAATTTTAGCATCAGCCTGACGTCAATTCCGGATGTGTATTTAACGCATAATAAGTGATTATTTGTAACTTTATAGATCTACCACTGCGGCTTGATGGCGGCAGCAACAATTAATAACAATTGCTCCGGAAGGGTTCAGTTATTGTTCAACAACAGCTGGGGCACAGTGTGTGATGACTCCTGGGATCTTGCCGATGCCAATGTCGTCTGCAGACAGTTGGGATGTGGCGCTGCTCGTTGGACTCCAGGAGCGGCTCCAATTGTCCCAGTCTCTGGGGATATCTGGCTGGATGAAGTCAAATGCACAGGAACTGAATCATTCCTGTCCCGTTGTCTGGCTTCACCGCTCGGTCAGCATGACTGCGATCACAAGGAAGATGTCATTGTTATTTGTTCCGGTACGTCTTGGTCGATAGATTCCTGGATCATTATAACACTTTAACATCATAATTAAATGTGATTTTTAGTTTCTTCAATGCAGAAAACCTAATTAGATTAAGTTGATGTGTTTGCAATAATGTTCACAGGTCCAGTTTTGACTCCCACTGGCTCCAGCATTTCATATAACCATATAACCATATAACAATTACAGCACGAAAACAGGCCATCTCGGCCCTACAAGTCCGTGCCGAACAACTTTTTTCCCTTAGTCCCACCTGCCTGCACTCATGCCATAACCCTCCATTCCCTTCTCATCCATATGCCTATCCAATTTATGTTTAAATGATACCAACGAACCTGCCGCCACCACTTCCACTGGAAGCTCATTCCACACCGCTACCACTCTCTGAGTAAAGAAGTTCCCCCTCATGTTACCCCTAAACGTCTGTCCCTTAATTCTGAAGTCATGTCCTCTTGTTTGAATTTTCCCTATTCTCAAAGGGAAAAGCTTGATCACATCAACTCTGTCTACCCCTCTCATCATTTTAAAGACCTCTATCAAGTCCCCCCTTAACCTTCTGCGCTCCAGAGAATAAAGACCTAACTTATTCAACCTATCTCTGTAACTTAGTTGTTGAAACCCAGGCAACATTCTAGTAAATCTCCTCTGTACTCTCTCTATTTTGTTGACATCCTTCCTATAATTGGGCGACCAAAATTGTACACCATACTCCAGATTTGGTCTCACCAATGCCTTGTACAATTTTAACATTACATCCCAGCTTCAATACTCCTATACTTCTATTTCAGGTATTTATTATTCACGCGATGTTGATGTTTAGAATTCCAATCTTTGCTGACAATGCTGATACTCGCTTGGTAAGATTTGCTAATTACTAAAGTACACGATGGATAGTTTACACATTGTTTAGCCCAGAATTGGAACCAGTCTTGTAAACTTCTAAAACTGTGTCCTACTCCAGCCAAAATATATTTGTGACGTCACAGAATGCGGACGTCCGCATTGTTGCCGCCCTCGACACCCCCAATAAAGCTGCCTCCATGAAAGGGGCAGTCGGTAGAATTTCTATGCGCTTTTCGGTTAGGATTGCTGATTTTAGAGTAGCGGCTATTAATGAATTTGTATCATGTGTTGGAACCAAGATAAGTTTTGACGTTGAGAAGAATTTGTCGCTGTCATTATTCCTAACTGACGGTTGTATTTCGAGTCTGTGGTGAAAAGGGTTCGCTCTTTAATAAAGTATTGTCGAAATACCCCTGATGACTTCCTCAGTGCATTTCATACATGTTCGGCCCTTTGTAACACGCATCATCCTGAGCAAAACGATGGCAACATTTAGGACATGCACTTCTTGGTGTCAGTATTCCTCTGATTTGGATTTTATGACATCGGGTGTGTGCCGAGCTGTGTGAATACACACTATGTTTGAATATAATCATGAATCTGCTAGTTGGATACAGTGCGCCACTGTTTAGGAATGAAGACTTTCCGATATGTTCTGTATTCATCCCGTTCCGTCCAGCACGACAGGGAATTCCGTTGACTTCACCACATCTCTTTGTGCCGCCATAACCCCTGTGTAGTGGTCATCGGCAGAAAAATATCAAACTAAACGCCAACGGCAGAGCCCTAATTATGAGTGTTATTGCTTGTCTTGTTTTCAATAAACTAGTTCAAACTCGACTCCGAAAATGTATCTTTCTATTCGAGTTCCTCTATCTCGAGATGCTTGGTGATCATTGAATCACACAACCTATTTGCAGACGCGGCTATTCTGGGAATATTTGTATGTGTTCTTAACCATATAACCATATAACAATTACAGCACGAAAACAGGCCATCTCGACCCTTCTAGTCCGTGCCGAACACATAAGCTCCCCTAGTCCCATATACCTGCGCTCAGACCATAACCCTCCATTCCTTTCCCATCCATATAACTATCCAATTTATTTTTAAATGATAAAAACGAACCTGCCTCCACCACCCTCACTGGAAGCTCATTCCACACAGCTACCACTCTCTGAGTAGAGAAGTTCCCCCTCATGTTACCCCTAAACTTCAGTCCTTTAATTCTCAAGTCATGTCCCCTTGTTTGAATCTTCCCTACTCTCAGTGGGAAAAGCTTTTCCACGTCAACTCTGTCTATCCCTCTCATCATTTTAAAAACCTCTATCAAGTACCCCCTTAACCTTCTGCGCTCCAAAGAATAAAGCCCTAACTTGTTCAACCTTTCTCTGTAACTTAGTTGCTGAAACCCAGGCAACATTCTAGTAAATCTCCTCTGTACTCTCTCTATTTTGTTGACATCCTTCCTATAATTAGGCGACCAAAATTGTACACCATACTCCAGAATTGGCCTCACCAATGCCTTGTACAATTTTAACATTACATCCCAACTTCTATACTCAATCTTGCCCGGGCAATCGTTCCAAATCCAGACATGTAAGTGGAACTGTGAGTGGAAACCAAAATAACTAGCGTCGGTCGAGTTTGTCCTCCCTGGCATGAGATATCACGCGGCCTGCAGCCAACGGGGACCACTGCAAGGGATGGTCCTGATAAACCAGGCCCATTGAGAAATAGTCTTTTTATTGGGTTCCTCTCACGCGTTAATCTGCTGCAATGTCCCCAGAGGATTATTGGGAACATTCGTGGCGAAGGAAGATGCACAATCAGAGGTGAAAATTAATGAAAGTTCGCTGCGCCTGCATTAACTATGAAGCTACAACGTCTGTTATGAAGTTATCCCTGAATTTGTATTTCAGTGTTGGGGAATAAGATGCCCTCTATGATTGTTGTCGCCTGTATAACCCTTGGAATCGTCCTCATCTGTGAATTACTCGCACTGATGATGATATCACGGAGACGGGCAGCAAAAAGAGGTGAGGTTCAACTTGACACAATTATTGTTCCGGATAGTATTTCACAACTCGGTGAGACTCCGGTTCCAACCACTTTCCCCAATGTTCTTGCATTATGAAATAAGTATATGTTGTAACACTTTAAGCAGTTCTATTCGAATTCTCCATTTGTATTAACAGAGTGGAAAGGTTAATGTTTTCTTGTTGGATGCCTGCTCGATTGGTCACGTGACCGTCGTTCAAATATCTGTTCAACATTTGGCTCATTTCACTTATGCGAACCCGCTGCAGAACCTCGAACATTCTGATTAGATTCTATTCATCACATCGAGATGTTGCACTTTTCTCGCGTTTAATGAACTAGGATTTCCCTATTCTCCATTTCTTAACATTCATTTGATGCAACGCAATCCTTATCGCTCACTTATCTGTCACTTCCTAAATTGACAAATCAGCGAAAATTTCATTTTCTCGCCACCGTTCGTCACTCTGCTGCTATCTGCAGATACCTAGCAACGCCACCCTGAATGTAATCATTGTCAACGTGAGGAAGTCCTACTGACGCAGCATGCTTTAGATCTTCCCGATGTTAATATCATTAGCTCGTTTTTGTAATTAGACATTATCCGTGCAGCGGGATTCTTCGATGTTTCTGCTCACCAACACAGTACCTTGATTATCAACGCGTTACCATTTTGCATCTTGTTGACAAAGGTTGAACTGTTAAATTCAAGTCTTGCATGTCAGTAAGTTAAACCCAACCGTGTCTCCGGCAGCTACAGATATTAATGGCAGGGGATCACCGATCGGCTTTTACCAGGCAAGTCATGAAGAGATTGAGGATATTCCTGCTGCCAACAATTTCAGTCAGACACATGATTCAGGTGAGTATTTGCACCTGACATCCACTTTTGAAAGGATAAATGTGGCCTCGATTCCAATAATCGCATTAATGATCACTTAATAAAAAGAAAACAAAAACACCAGATACGTCAGGCAATAAAAACAATCTGCTGGAGGATCACAGCGGTCAGGCAGAATCTATGACGGGAAATGGGCAGAGGGGCTTTGGTGTCGGGACCCTTCTTCAAGAGGACCATGAGGCAGATAATAGAAAGAAGCGAGGGCAAGAGGTGGGGCAAAATCTAAAATATGAGAGGTAAATCCATACGGGGGGCGGTTAATTTGCAGATGCGTGAAATTGGAGGAGAAGAGTGGAGATCGGCACGAAGGCTGGAGTTGATAAGCGGAGAAATGGAGAAGTAAAATGGCGTCAGAAGTTGGAATCAGAAGAGAAAGAAAAGTGCAAGTAAAATATGGAACCTGAAATTGGAGAGTTTTATAACTGTTGCTTGTGCTGTGTTGACTTTTAGTCTCTGGTTCCATTGATCAAATCGAATATTACACCAGCGACCCTCTGGATGGTTCACTTCTTGCACAAGATCATCCCGAAGGAAACTCCTCCAGTGTTCACGGTTGGTATTTTTATTTTCCTTTTTTTCTTATTTTATTTCATTCTGCCTGTGATCAGAAATGAACATAGAAATGTGCGCGAAAATGTCCGCCGAGTGGAAAATGAGTGGGAAAAGATCTCAAGATGTTGGAAGAGATTTGCTTTCCGAGAAAACAGTGGTCGAGTTTGAATTTGAAGATACCTCTCGTCTGTAACCAACTGTGTGATTGAACGAAACATTCAATGTTTCTCCTTTGACACACAATGCGTTGTAGGCCTTGCTGTGTGAAATGAATGCGCAAGCTTGATGCGCAATTAATTAGTTCATGGCCACAAGACGGCTCAAGTTCTTCCTTCCAAATCCCCATTCACACCATCAACAGAATCTCTCACCAGGTGGAGCTTGCTGTACAATATTGACTTCCATGATCATCTTTCTGGCTTATGCTTCCTCCTAGACCTGGTTCCTGACGAGTATGACGATGCCGAGAGTAAAACCATCCCTTCTCCGGACTGTCCACAAAATTGCTGGAGGAACTCAGCGGGTGCAGCAGCATCTATGGAGCGAAGTAAATAGGCGACGTTTCGGGCCGAAACCCTTCAACCCTTCTCCGGACTGTCAGTTCTCGATGGGCGCTGGCGGCGATGACCTTCTGAAGATCATAGTTGCCGACGATGATGTCGACAATGACGGTGAGTTCAGTCTCTTCCATCGCACAGTAACCGGGCACCTGTGTGTAAAATCGTTCCACGGATTGAGGTTTTTCTGTATTCACTTCCGAGCTTTAAAGTTTTCATGAAATAATAAACAATGTTCCGAGAAAGCAGCTCACGAGCAGTTATGTTCTCACTCCAACAAGGTGCCACTTCCCGACTGTAATGTCGACCACATGACAATCAGATATTGCATGTTCATGTCTGCTTTTGTTTCCCATATACTGTGTTGTAAACCTGCACTTGAATGGTGGTAGAAAACAGAAACCATTCCCAGTCACCGTGCACCAACAGCGGGCCCTTTCACAAAACAGAATTATACACAATCCGTCCTGATGATTATTCCAATGTCGCAGTTCTTTCATAATTGGACAAACCTCGCCGTGCGATGTCGTCTCTCACGCGCTGAGATTCATGTCATTCTTTATCACTCCCGCAGAGCGGACTCCGCAGATTCTCACCGATCCTGCTTTCCCGGCTGCCTGCTCTACAAACAGCAATGACCAACTTCACTGCGGCACATTCACTGTTCCTGCCCTTGCAGCACCCATTGGGGTCGGCGACTCGTCTCCATGTTTTACATCAGAGCCATGAAGGCGGTAAGGAAAACATGTCATTGTTTGCTTCCTCTGTCTGTATCCCGACACCAGCGACGTGTGGGTTGGGAGTTGTGCAATTCAGGATGCTTTTCCCACCGAACAATGAGGACTGTGGTGAAATATCAGTGACACGATACGAATTAAATTGATCAATGAGAACATTGGATATGTTTCCGTTGAAATTAAAAAAACAAGTTACTTTTACATTGCCTTCACATGATATCATGACGCCGGTATCTATTAATTTTCAGGAAATATTTTCCGTATGCTTAGACCATGCATTGGTAATTAAGAGGATTTAATGGAGACAATGTTATCACGACTAGTTCTATTTAACTACATTGTACATTTTAGCTTACGCAATGGTTTTATTCCTCAGGTACTTTCTTCCAACGCGAGTCCTGAAGTGATGAAAAGGTTCTGCGTTACATTGGACAACACATACCTCTCACCTATCCAGCAACATGAGAAGCAGATCTTCACTGCATTGTCTTCACTCGCTGTATAATCACACACACACATATCGATTTGCTTTGAGATCCCTGCATTTGATGTTAGTCCGAGAGCTTGCATAAAAACATCTTTATTCTGCTAATGCGCACATGTAGGACACTGACTGGTTAGATATTCCCATGGAAGAGAGATCAAAGTTACATTCTTTGAATAATAAACATTTTATCGGAATTTGTCTTTTTGAGCCTTTTCCAATATAACCATATAACCATATAACAATTACAGCACAATGTTCTGCATAAATGCTTAAGAGAGCGCGGGAGATAAAAAATAATGCAATCTCGGTTTACCACGCCTTACACTGTTCTGGTTATGGTCAGTAATCTTTTTTCATTCTCGCCGTGTTTAATCGAAAGACTGAAAAACTTAAAAGATACTTTGGATGAAGGTTTGATATTATTTTTTCTTATTTTGTCAAGAATGAGTGTGAGACACTGAAACAACACCCATTAGCTTTTTTGTAATCTTAAAACGTGAAGGGGACATCTCAGATGTCCTGGAGTGGAAGCATTTTCTTGGGAGCAGTTGGAGAGAGGTGGAGAGACTCAGAGTAAGAGATGGAGACCTTGCAAGAGGTGTAGGTGTAGTAAAGGTAGCTGCGAGAATCAATGGGTTTCTACCACTAACGGGGCACTTGGATAAACATGACTTCATCGGACAGAACCAGCATGGTTTTGTGAAGGGGAAATCCTGTTTAACGAATCTGCTCGAATTCTTTGAGGAAGTAACAACCCGGGTGGATAAAGGGGAACCGGTGGATGTGGTATACTTGGACTTCCAAAAGGCTTTTGACAAGGTGCCACATAAGAGACTATTGCTAAAAATAAAAAATTATGGGATTGGGGGTAATATATTAGCATGGGTAGAGGATTGGCTGACAAATAGGAAGCAGAGAGTGGGGATAAATGGTTCATACTCGGGATGGCAACCGGTAACTAGCGGGGTTCCGCAAGGGTCGGTGCTGGGACCCCAGTTGTTCACAATTTATATAAATGATTTGGAGGAGGGAACCAAGTGTAATATATCAAAATTTGCGGACGATACAAAAATGGGAGGAAAAGTTGGGGATGAGGAGGATAGGAAGAGTCTGCAAATGGATATAGATAAGCTAGGTGAGTGGGCAACAACTTGGCAGATGAAATTTAATACTAATAAATGTGAAGTCATTCACTTTGGGGAAAAAAAATGATAGGGCAAGTTATTTTCTAAATGAGGAGGAGCTGCGTTGTAATGCAACGCAAAGGGATCTAGGGGTATTAGTACATGAATCACTAAAGGTCAGTATGCAGGTGCAGCAAGCAATCAGGAAGGCCAATGGAGTTTTGGCCTTTATTGCTAGGGGGATTGAGTATAAAAACACGGAGGTCTTGCTGCAGCTGTACACAGTATTAGTGAGACCACATTTGGAATACTGTGTACAGTTCTGGGGTCCATACTTAAGGAAGGATGTACTAGCCCTGGAGGCAGTGCAGCGAAGGTTTACAAGATTAATTCCTGCAATGAGGGGATTGACATATGAGGAAAGGTTAAGTAAGCTGGAGCTCTACTCTTTGGAGTTTAGGAGAATGAGAGGCGATCTCATTGAAACATATAAGATCGTGAGGGGCCTTGATCGGGTGGATGCACCGAGGATGTTCCCAATGATCGGGGAAACTAGAACTAGGGGACATAGTTGCAGAATAAGGGGGGGCTCTTTTAAAACTGAGATGAGGAAGAACTTCTTCACCAAGAGGGTGGTTAATTTATGGAATTCACTGCCCCAGGGAGCAGTGGAAGCAGAAACGTTAAATATATTTAAGTCTAGAATAGATGTTTTTTTAGCTGCCGAGGGGATAAGGGGCTACGGGGAGAGGGCAGGGATATGGACCTAGGTATGGTTAGTATAGTAAGACCTGAGTGATCTCCTGGACAAGTGTCGATCGCCTGGATTGGGGTCGGAGAGGAATTTCCCGGATTTTTTTTCCCGAATTGGACCTGGGTTTTTATCCGGTTTTTTGCCTCCCCCAGGAGATCACGCGGTTCTTGGGGTGGAGAGGGGTGATAGCGGTATGAAGGGGAGGGTAGTGTCTTGTGTTCTGTGTCTTGTGTCTACTGTTTGTGGGTAAGTGTGTCTGTTTAGTGTTCAGCCATGAGCGAATGGCGGTGCGGGCTCGACGGACCTGGTGGTCTACTCTCGCACCTACTTTCTATGTTTCTATGTTTTCTATGTTTACCACGTGTCGGTGGATATTCTATTCTGTCACCTGTGATTGATCCAGAGATCTCAAGAGACTGGAGAAAGTTATCACAGATAGACCAAATAAGGTTAGGGCTGGGTCGAAATTATTAGTGAAATTGACGCAATCAATCAGTCCCTGTGTGCAGGAGGAAGCCCAGACACAGTCATCGATGCAGCAGATACATGTTTGGGGATGATGCTGGTTATGTGTAGAGCAAAGAGCATTCGCTGTAATCAACGAAAAGGCAGGCATAAATGGGCCGATGCGAGTATCCACTGCTACACCGTTGACACGGGGACAATAAGAGAAACCAAAAGAAAGCTTGTTCAGGTTGAGATATATCCATCAGGTGGAGCAGAGGAAAAAGGCAAAAACTCTGCGGAACAGGGAGACTCCCCACAGACCATGGATAGGCGAGGTTTCAGATCGGGATCGTTCTTCAGACTGGTGGTAGTGGGCGGGTTGGGGAGCTATAGGGAGGAGGGATAGGGCAAAGTCTGGCAGGTAATAGGTGGATACACGTGACGGTGGAGGGTGGGGGTATTTTGCAGGCAGATATTTGGACAAAGGCCAGAGATGAAAAGACAGATGTGAGACACAAGGATTGAAGGGTTATGTCTTTAGAAGCTTGAAATGGAATGTATATGAACGGAGGGAGACATGCATGCGAGTCCACGCCGGGTTGGGGTGTAGGGGTGATTGCCGTTACCTAAATGTGGACAATGTGGATTCATACTGTTGGGATTCAAGCTGCACAAGAATAATATGAGGTTTCGCCACCGTTAACATGTGAGCCTTAAGGAGGCAAAGCAAAAATACTCTGAAATAGACACAAAATGCTGGAGCAGCTCAGCGAAACAGGCAGCATGTCCGGATAGATGGAATGGGTGACGTTTCAGGGTCGAGACCATTCTTTAGACTTCTGTCAGTGCCTATAACCTTTTATTTTAAACTGCCGGCGGGACATCAACCGCCTCAACTTCTCCACACCCCCTGTCTCACTTTAAACTCTCCCCCCTTCCACTGATGTAATTACTTTGCAACAACCCAGACTGGGTGATCAAACCTGCCAACAATGAAGGTGCCGTGGTAGTCTGGCGCGCTGATCTCTGCAAGGCTGAGGACACTCGCCAACTCTCAGACACCTCCACCTACTTATCCTTGGAGCATGACCCCACAGACGAGCACCAGGCCACTATCTCTAACACTATCACTGACTTCGTTACTTCCGGCTTCCTGCCCTCCCAAGCCTCCAACCTCATCGTTCCCCAGCCGCGCACGACCCGAGTTTACCTTCTCCCCCAAAACCATAAATCTGACTGTCCTGGCAGACCATTGTTTCTACCTGTTCGTGCCCCATAATTCCACATATTTCCACATACTTCGACTACAACCTATACCCCTTGGTTAAATCTCTCCCTACGCATGTTCAAGACATCTCACACGTTCCTCGTCTCCTCCATGACTTCCGTTTGCTAGGCCCCATCCCCTCATCTGCACCATGGATGTCCAGTCACTCTACACCTCCATCCCCCACCTGGAGGGTCTTAAAGCCCCCCATTTCGTCGTCGACCGCAGAACCAACCAATCCCCGTCTACCGTTACTCTCCTCCACCTAGCGGAGTTGGTCCTTACCCTTAACAACTTTTCGTTTGACTCCTCCCATTTCCTCCAAATCCAAGGCGTAACTATGGGGACGCGCATGGGCCCAAGCAATGCCTGACTCTTTCCAGGGTACGTCGAACAATCTTTATTCGAGGCGTACCGTGGCCTTATCCCCGAACTCTACCTCTGCTACATCGTCGACTGCATTGGTGCTACCTCCTGCACCCATACAGAACGTACTGACTTCATCCAATTCACCACTAACTTCCATCCGGCGCGCAAATACACCTGGACCATTTCCGACATATCCCTACAGTTTCTCGACCTCATTATTTCCATCGCAGGTGACTGGATACTGACAGGCATCTACTGTAAACCCAGTGACTCCCATGGCTATCTGGACTACACGTCTTCCCACCTCAGCTTCCTGTAAAGACTACATCCCCTACTCCCACATCCTCCGTCTACGCCGCATCTGCACCCAGAATGAGGTGTTCCTAACCAGGGCATCGGAGATATCCTCATTCTTTAGGGAACGGGGATTCCCCTCGTCTACTATAGATGAGGCAATCACCAGGGTCTCTTATATACCCCGGAACTCTGCTCTCACTCCCCATCCCCCCACTCCTCACGTGCAGAGTCCCCTTTGTCCTCACCTTCCACCCCACCAGCCGTCACATGCAACAAATAATCCCCCGGCATTTTCGTCACCTCCAACAGTATCCCACCACTGGCCACATCTTCCCATGTCCCTCCCCTTTCGGCTTTCCGCAGAGATCGCTCCCACCGTAACTCCCTGGTCAATTCGTCCCTTCCCACCCAAACCACCCCGTCTCCAGGCACTTTCCCTTGCAACCGCAGGAAACGCTAAACGTCTCGCTTTACCTCCCCCACTTGACTCCATTCAAGGACCCAAGCAGTCTTTCCAGGTGCGGCAGAGGTTCACCTGCTCCTTCTCCAACCTCATCTGTTGCATCCGCTGCTCTAGGTGACAGCTACCCTACATCGGTGAGACCAAGCGTAGGCTTTGCGATCGTTTCGCCCAACAACTCTGCTCTGTTCGCAATTACCAACCTGATCTCCCGGTGGCTCACCACTTCAACTCCCCCTACCATTCTGAATCCGACCTTTCTGGCCTGGGGCTCCTCCATGGCCAGAGTGAGTCCCACCATAAATTGGAGGAGCAGCACCTCATATTTCGCTTGGGTAGTTTACACCCCAGCGGTATGAACATTGACTACTACAATTTTAGGTAGTCCCTGCTTTCTCCTTCTTTCCCCTCCCATTCCCAGCTCTCCCACAGCCCACTGTCTCCGCCTCTTCCTTTCTTCTTCCCGCAGCCAGCACCCCCACATCAGTCTGAAGAAGGGTCTCGACCCGAAACGTCGCCTATTTCCTTCGCTCCATATATGCTGCCTCACTGAGTTTCTCCAGCATTTTTGTCTACCTTCGATTTTCCAGCATCTGCAGTTCCTTCTTAAACGTAACACATAACAATATCCCATTCGCAGTCTGTCAGTTACATCTCTTCTGAGTGTTCTCACTTCGGTGTCCACAAGGGCCAGTAAATCGCCGTTGATGCTTCCTCTTTTGTAAACAGTCTCCGCCACTCATGTTTCCCTGCCTGAAACAGAAAGCACCCACCGCCATCCACCCGCAACACCAACATAACCCCTGGCAATTCCGCTTCAATTTTACACATTCCATTACTCGCAACTCTTTCTAGATTCCCACTTCCAAGACAACTGTTGAAAAACCTTTGAACTTCTTCGTATTACGGACCAACATTCTGGTCAGCACCCAACCCTCGTGCGGGGATACAAACAATACTCGTTTTTGCGGACACTCCCATGGCGTTCGTAAGATATCCCGGTAAAAGTATAAAGGTTTCAAGGGTATTTTATTGTCATATGTAACAATTAACGCAGTCTGTCAGTGATGTGCGAATTACCATACAGCCATGCGAAGAGTATCAAGTATCAAAGTATCAAAGTATCCTTTATTGTCATTCAGACCTTTCGGTCTGAACGAAATGTCGTTGCCTTGCAGTCATACATATAATACGAATAACAAAAACAAACAATAAACAAACAATAAACACAAATTTAACATCCACCACAGTGAGTTCACCAGACACCTCCTCATTGTGATGGAAGGCAAAAGTCTTAAAGTCTTTGTCTCTTCCCCCCTTGTTCTCCCTCGGCGCTGAGGCGATCCAGGCCTCCGATGTTGTGTTCCCACCGGGTGATGGTAAATAAGTCCCGCGGCTCAACCGAGCTCCGCGAACGGGCCGGTACAAAGTCCGCGGCCCAGAGTGGTCGAAGCTGCCGAAGCTGCCACACTCCAGTCCAGCGGACGAAGCTGTTGTTGCGGGTGCTCCGGAAAAACATGTCACCAACGTGTGTCCTGCGAGCTCCCGACGATGTCGTCTACTGGCCCGCGGCCGAGCATCCGAAGTCGGGACCGCCACCGGAACGCCAGAATGCCGCCACCGCTCCAGGTCGGGCCGCCGCTCGAACGACGGAACGCCGTAACGCCGTCACAGCTCCGCCATTAGGCCTCACCGCAGACGGAGACGGAGACGACAAGAAAAAGTCGCACCCCCCCGAAGGAAGAGACTAAAACCATGCCCCCCCCCCCCACCCACACACACAGAACCTAATAAACAAAATTTAACTAACTTTAACTAAAACAGGCAAAAGAAAAACAACAATAAAGAGCAACAAGTCACAAAACTACATAAAAGTTAACATAAACATCCACCACAGCGGATTCCCCACAGTTCTCACTGCGATGGCAGGCAGAAAATTCCAATCTATTTCCTCTTTAATGATGGGAGTCATCGTATTCACAACCATTTGATATTTTCCCGCGCAAACTCTCTCCTCACATGCTCGAATCTTCTTTTATCCCTTTCAGCCCCCGAATGAGATGAATTTTAATCAGCCAAATTCCACCCCCCTCCCCCCTCCCCCCTCCGCCACCTCAAATGCCAGAGCCTTCCAGATCCTCGCCACTGGCGAGTTGTAAACAGCCCCTGACAGAAAGCTTCAGATGCTGGGAATGTAAAAAGTACAGTGCAATTTTTGTATTCACTTTCACATCCTACACATTAGGGGCAATTTACGGAAAATATAAACCCACAAACCTGCACGTCTTTGTGTGAAAGGAAATGCCGCGCACCTGGAGAAATCCCACGCGGCCACCAGGAGAACGTACAAACTCCGCACAAACAGCACCAGGAGACAGGATCCAACCCGACGTTGTGAGGCAGCAGCTACGCCTCTGGACAGCCCCGTGGCAGGAGTAACAGTTGATTTTTGAGGTGGAAGACCATAGTCAGAAGTTGGAAGGAGTGAAAAGATGCTCGTTAGGCTGCAGCGTGGACAGGAAGTAAAGGTTCCCTTGTTTCATTTTAGTTTCCTATGCCATTCGTTTTATTTCATTTCCTTCCGGATTATTTTAACTTTTCTCTAGTGGCTTGTCGTTCTGTTTTATCCACATCCCCTTGAGGTTTCCTGATTATTATGTTGGTTCAGACGTTGACATCCCGTTCACGTTTGAACAGCTTCCTCTTCAACCTTTCTATGTGAATAAAATGTTGCGCTTGGATTCACTCCTTAGTTCTATTCATACTGACTCCACATCTCCTGTTTCCATGTCACCCCTAGCAAGGGACTGAATTGTATTCCTCACCAACAGAGCTACACCACCCCCTCTACTAACCTGTCTGTCTTTTCGATAGGATGTATACACTTGAATATTCAGTTCCCAGCCCTAGCCTTGTTGCAGCCATGCCGCTGTAATCCCCATAACATCATACTTGCAAATTTCTAACTGCGCCTCAAGCTCGTCCACTTTATTTCTTATACTCTGCGCATCCATGTACAACACTTTGCCTTCGGTATTCACCTTCCCTCTCATAGAGGGGATGAGCTCTTATTTGAGAAAAGAAACTGATCAAAGGGAAAATGCAGCTAAATAAAAATCAACAGCCACCAGAGTAAGACCAGTCTCGCCATTCAAAGCCAGCACTGAGTAAGTGGATGGTCGATAAAGCTCCATCTCAACCACAGGTCGTTAAACAGAAGCGAATAACCTTTGAACCATCTGTTAAGGCACGAGTCAAGACCCACATAATTCAGCACATCTCTGAGGCCTGGTATACAGACTCATACGAGTAGAGATTCACAGAGGGCTGGTAACACTACTCCCTCTGTGTCGAATAAGGGATTTCAACGTGATTTCTCTGACTTGGTGAAGAATCGAAATGAAATTACTAAGCTTTTAGCTCAACACAATCTATCTCCATCTATCTTACCTCCAAGAGAAATTCCTATTTTGTCGGCGATCTTTTGCAGGATGAATCTTTGCATTTGAGGAAGGAGTGGAAAGGAAAACTACTAATGAGTGAGATCGCTTACATTTTCTGGACCAATACACAAGCGGATATTCAAAGCAGCTTGTTCACAGTTGTCGACATTTTTATTCAGTCGAGGGCTATCAAAGAACAATACATTTGCTTAAAGAACATTTTGGTAACGAACAGAAGATTGCTAATGTATACATGGCAAAGGCCTCCGCTTGGTCGGTTATAAAGGCAGAAGATGGGAAGGAATTGCATGAGTTTGCGATATTTCTTGGAAGTTGTTGTAACTCGATGGAAAATCTCAGCCATATGGAAGAAATGAATGTTGCTATTAACATCAAGACTATCATTCTAAAATTGCCCTATATCCTTAGAATGAAGTGGAGGGAAAGAGCAGGTCAGATACGGGAAAGCGATAGACGTGGAACCAAGGTTCCCGGCCTGGTGAATTTCATGGAAAGGGAAGTATGGATAATGTGAGATCCGCTTCATGGAAGAATTCAGGATCCTAAACCAATTACAGCTGTCAAATGTTCTACTTTTGCTAAACGGGGAAGATCAGGACCAAAAGAAAGCAGATTTGCTACTGCTGTAATACCTTTAGGAACATCAGTGAAATGAATTTCAACAACAGGTGGAATGAAAAGAGATGCATCTACCATTAACTCTCAAGGCTATTGTTTGTCCTGTGATAAAACCAACCACACCATAAGGTGGTGTCGAAGGATCAAGCTGAAGGGATATAAAGAAAAGATGCACTACTTAAAGGAGAAGGGAATCTGCTTTGGATGTTTGAAGAAAGGACATAAGAGTCCTTAAGAGTCCATTAGAAAAGGCTGCAAGAGTTGTGTGACTTGTGATACGTCCAAACAAGATCATCCCGAATTACTTCACTCTGAACAGAAGAATACAGAGAAGAAGCCGGAGCATACAGAACAGGAGAAGCCAATTGCGAATGATGCTGTTTTAGCGAGTCGAGATGGCAGTCGTTTTCACAAACGAGCTTTATTCTCAAAGCGGTGCAAACAACAAGGATCTTTTCTTTCAAAATCTTTTTATTCGTTTTTTTTCCAAAAACCAAAGACAAAACAAAACAAAAAAATAGAATAATGATAAACATAACAATGAAACTGATACATGGGGATTAGGATTACATTAATAACAGGTATAACCTAAATATGAGTCCAGTGTGAAAACACGCATTTGATGTGGTTTGATGTGGTAGCGGAACAAGGATCAAACGACAGCTAACGCAAAAAACGACCTTACCACAACGCTGGTCGTAGTAATCAATGGGGCAATACCAGACAACGCGCGAAAACAATCCCCTCCCACCGTCACATGGCCAAGGTAACCGACCGCAGGGTTCGACTAACTACCGGCACCAGGAGGTGCCGCTCCACTGTTACCTCGCCTCATATAAATGTCCATATTGGGGCCGTTGAAGAAACCTGTATTTTCTCTATCTTACCAGACATGGAACAGCAAGGGGAACACAGTGTTGCAAACATATGTTTTTTTGGATCATGGACATTCGGCTAACTTTTGCACAGAAAGCTTGATGAGAAGGCTGGATACTGCAGGACAGAAGACTATGTTTCTCTTGCGTATCATAAATCAGAAGTCTATATCTAGTCATCGTATCTCAGATTTGAGATCTAGTCTGGACAAAGACAATTTTATACCACTATCTGATGTGTTTACACAGAAGACCATGCCTGTTTTTCATCTAAGCATACCCAAGCAAGACGTTCCGAGACAATGTCCTTGCTTGAAGAATATCAACGTTCGTAAAATTATGGTTATTTATATGAGGGAATTGAAGCTTTTTGTGGCCACCCGGCCCAATTGCGATATATACCATAGAATACTGTAACCTCGCTCGTGCCATATTGGATTTCTAAAATCGAAGCTTGGATCTGGAAGAATACGAAACACATCAACACCAGTGTTGTATTTGGTTCTGTTGATTGCCTTCTCCCGACATAGATTGAGGATTTTCCATGAATGTGACTAGTCCGTCAAAAATTAGTGTCCAAAAGAAGTACGTAAATACGTTTAGTAGAAATGGGACGAAACACTCAGCTACCCCCATTCTAGGCTACCCTAGAGGTCGCCTATCATTGTTCATTATTGTCAATTTGCTGGCTGGGGACATCAACCTCAACCCTGGCCCAAAAGGTTTGCACCGTGGACGTAAACCAAAGTACCCGTGTGGGTTGTGCTCATTTGCTGTTAAAGATTCTGGCATTCAGTGCTCGATGTGCATAAGTTGGTTTCACCTGGACTGCTCCAATGTGTCACTCCAAAAATCCAAATGCCATCTGGTTATGCCCATTGTGCGATGTCATCAACCTTGCTAGCTCATTTTTTGACTCGTCAAGCGACCTTACAAGTATGCTCAACTTGAGCAATTCATTTGAAAGTCTCACATCTCTGAGTGATGACCCTGATTGTAACGTATGGAATCATGAGAATTTAAGATCATCCAGCCCAATTTCTGCTAGCCACTTACCGAAAATAACACTTTAAAAAACTGCTTCTGGGTGGCCTTATGGAACGACTTCCAAAGCAACACCAACATCGAAAGCAGAAAAAAAAACGTCTGCTGAAATGTGCGAAGACAAAGGATGGCTGGATCGTTGTTGGGAAAGATGGTAAATGTAATAACCTTGATGATGACAATCCTCCATCCTCCCCCCTACACCAATTATCACACCCGTCAACATGTTAATGGACAAAGAAATGTGTGTAATGGTGATGCTCAAAAGGAGGTTCAATGTACCAACAAAGATATTGATCGCAATGATATCAGCAATGAACATGGGATCAAAATCGCTGTTATAAAGTGCCGCAGTATAAGAGGAAAATGTGCTGTGATCAATTCATTTATTGAAACTTAACAATACCATTCCTTGTTTTGAAAGAACAGACTTAGACAGCGACTCTGAGCAAATCTGGTGTCATGCTACACTCGAGGGTCAGTCGTTACAGATCGGAAACATAGACATAGAAACATAGAAAATAGGTGCAGGAGTAGGCCATTCGGCCCTTCGAGCCTGCACCGCCATTCGATATGATCATGGCTGATCATCCAACTCAGTATTCCATCCCTGCCTTCTCTCCATACCCCCTGATCCCTTTAGCCACAAGGGCCACATCTAATTCCCTCTTAAATATAGCCAATGAATTGGCCTCAGCAACCTTCTGTGGCTTTTACCGACCACCTGACATGAAAACGGAGCCTCTTTTAGACCTTGGATCAAACATCTCCAAAATTAACGCCTCGTCATGCTCTCCACTTATCATCCTGGTTGGCGATGTCAATGCCCCGGGTGTAGATTGGTCTGACGGCATACAAAGCGAACCAAAAGGGGCTCTCCAGGAAGCCCTAGCTGACCTTACTCTCGAAAATCACCTGTCCCAAAAAGTCACTTTCCCTACCAGGCGTGATGAGACAAGTGGCACCGAAAATACTTTAGATTTATTGTTCACTTCACACCTAGATTTAATTTCGGAAGTTTCATCGTGTGCTGGAATTAGCGATCATTATATTATCAAAGCAAAACTGCACTTAAAGCTTAAATTTCCTTCAAAACCACCGCGTAAAATTTATTTCTGGAAAAAAGTGAACAGCGAGGAATTTAAAGTCTTAGCAAAAAAACTGGGAAAATATTTCTTCAACCTGCAACCAGATAAAAGATCCGTAAAGGACAACTGGGTGTGGCTGAGAAACTCCTTAAATAATATTGTTACAAATCATGTTCCTCAAAAACTCATTAAGGGCCGTATGCGTCCTCCTTGGTTTTCGGCAAAACTGAAACGTCTCTGCAGTAAGAAAGAGAAGTTTTATATCCGTGCCAAAAAAAGGGGTACAAAACTGGACTGGGACAATTTTACTAGAGTGCGAAAGCAAGTATATAGTGCAATTAGGAGTGCTCGTAGACAACATGTTTCTTCTATTCTTGGGGGAGAGCAACCCAAGGCTTTTTGGAGATATGTGAAATCCAGACGGACAGACAACACTGGTGTCCAGATGCTTAAAGTGAACAACTGTCTGATCACTGAGGACCAGGCGAAACTGTCTGATCACTGAGGACCAGGCGAGAAGCTCTTGCAAACTAATTTCAACACGTTTTCACCCGGAAAGATATGGAGACTTCATCATTTCCAGTCCTAACGCCCAGCCCGTATGCTGATATGCCTGCTATTAAAATTGAAGTTGAAGGTGTCAAGAAGTTATTGCTCAACATCAATATCACAAAAGCAATTGGACCAGATGAGATACAGAATCAAGCCCTCAAGATCGCAGCCGAAGAACTGGCTCCAGTTTTGCAGTTCATTTTCCAACAATCGCTTGACTCAGGTGATGTTCCGCTGGATTGGAGGAAGGCTAGCATCACTCCTCTCTTTAAGAAGGATTCATCCACCAACCCAGCGAATTATCGTCCTGTTTCATTAACAAGTACTTGTTGTAAATTGCTGGAGCATTTAATTGATAGTAATCTGATGCGACACGTGAGCAAACATAACATTCTTGCTGACAACCAACTTGCATTTAGGTGGCATAGATCATGCGAGTCTCAGCTTATCCTGACGACAACTGACCTGGCCAAGCACCTTGATAGTTACGTCATCACGGATTTAGTTGTGCTGGACTTTTCTAAAGCATTTGATGTCATCCCACACCAGAGACTGCTTCGGAAGCTTGACTTCTATGGTATTCGTTTCAACACGAAAGGATGGATTTCCAGTTTCCTGACAAAATGTCTTCAGCGTGTGTGTGTGAACGGAAAGAGCTCCAATTGGCATCCAGTGTTGAGTGGTACACCTCAGGGCACAGTACTTGGCCCACACGTATTTTTGCTTTACATAAATGACATCCATGAAAAAGTCGCAAGTACGACCAGACTATTCGCTGATGATTGTTTGCTGTACCGTCCAATTAAGTCAGCTGATGATGAAGATGCTCTCCAAAAGGATCTCGTTATTATGGTTGAGTGGTCACAACAATGGGGCATGCAGTTCAACCCTTCCAAATGTGAAACCAAGCGTGTCAACAGAAAGCGAAATCCAGGCGAAACACCTAACAATACTTGGTGTCACCCTTGAAGAATCCAAATATACCAAGTATCTTGGCATCAAATTGCAGAATGATCTGCGTTGGAATGGTCAGACTCATCATGCAACGGTGAAAGCAACAGGTGTCCTAAACTTTCTGAGGCGCAACTCTCATCATTGTTCGACTTCTGTCAAGGAGAAGCTATACTTCACCCTCGTTAGACATCATTTGGACTACGCAGTTGCAGCATGGGACCCATACACAAATAAACACATTTCTTCCATCGAACGTGTCCAAAGACAGGCAGCTCGATTTGTTACTAACACCTATGAGAGAGAAGCGAGTGTCATTGCATACAGTTTTGGTCTCCAAATCTGAGGAAGGACATTATTGCTATAGAGGGAGTGCAGAGAAGGTTCACCAGACTGATTCCTGGGATGTCAGGACTGTCTTATGAAGAAAGACTGGATAGACTTGGTTTATACTCTCTAGAATTTAGGAGATTGAGAGGGGATCTTATAGAAACTTACAAAATTCTTAAGGGGTTGGACAGGCTACATGCAGGAAGATTGCTCCCGATGTTGGGGAAGTCCAGGACAAGGGGTCACAGCTTAAGGATAAGGGGGAAATCCTTTAAAACCGAGATGAGAAGAACTTTTTTCACACAGAGAGTGGTGAATCTCTGGAACTCCCTGCCACAGAGGGTAGTCGAGGCCAGTTCATTGGTTATATTTAAGAGGGAGTTAGATGTGGCCCTTGTGGCTAAGGGGATCAGAGGGTATGGAGAGAAGGCAGGTATGGGATACTGAGTTGGATGATCAGCCATGATCATATTGAATGGCGGTGCAGGCTCGAAGGGCCGAATGGCCTACTCCTGCACCTAATTTCTATGTTTCTATGTTTCTATGTCACCAAACTTCTGAATTATCTCGGGTGGAACTCCCGCCAAGACAGACGTGAAGCTCACCGTTTGACCTGTTTTTACAAAATGTTAAATGGTCAGCTCGACATAGATTACAAGATCTACACCAAACCCAAACCAATTAGGAGCAGACGAGGGCATTCGATGCAATTTGTGATCCCAGCTACAAAGGCAGATGTGTACAGCAATTCGTTCTTCCCACGCACAATTAAAGCATGGAATAATCTCCACCCTACTATAGTTACCCAACCAGATGCAACTAAATTTAAAGTAGCTCTTACTTCCCAATAACCCTTTCTGGCTTAATCCCTCCCTTCACCACCTCCAGTTTAAATTCCATTTGGAATATTTTGGAGGACCAAGAAACCAAGAACCAAGAACCAAGAAGTGTATCAAGTTTGCAGATGATACGAAGATAGGTCGAGGGGCAGGTAGTGTAGATAAAGCAGGGGCATTGCAAAGGACTTGAACAGATTGGGAGAGTGGGGAAAAAACTCTCACTTCTGAGGTCTGAGGTCCCCACCGGCTTTAAAAGGGCATAAATTATACCGGTGCCCAAGAAGAGTAAGGTGACGTGCCTCAATGACTATCGACCAGTGGCACTAACGCCGGTGGTAATGAAGTGCTTTGAGAGGTTGATCATGGAGCAAATCAACTCCTACATCGACAAAAACCTGGACCCACTGCAGTTCGCATACCGCCACAACAGATCAACGGTGGATGCGATCTCGCTGGCCCTCCACTCCGCACTGGATCACTTGGACAACAAAAACTCATAAGTCAGGCTGTTATTCATTGATTACAGCTCGGCATTTAACACAATCATCCCCTCCAAACTGGTTACCAAACTCGCAGAACTGGGTCTCTGCGCATCCCTCTGCAACTGGATCCTCGACTTCCTCGTCCACAGACCACAGTCTGTTCGTATTGGTGGAAATGTGTCAGCCTCAATAACAATCAGCACGGGAGCACCTCAAGGCTGCGTGCTCAGCCCCCTGCTGTACCCACTCTATACCCATGACTGCGTAGCGAACCACAGTGCGAACTCCATCATCAAGTTCGCTGACGACACCACTATTGTGGGGCGTATCACTGATGGGGATGAGTCAGAGTACAGAAGTGAGATCGAGCAACTGTCCATATGGTGCCAGCGCAATAACCTGGCCCTGAACACCAGCAAAACCAAGGAACTGATTGTGGACTTTGGAAGGAGTAGGAGGGGGACCCACAGCCCCATTTATATCAACGGGTCGATGGTTGAAAGGGTCAAGAACTTCAAATTCCTGGGGGTGCACATCTCTGAAGATCTTTCCTGGTCCGAGAACACGAACGCAATTATCAAAAAAGCTCATCAGCGCCTCTACTCCTGAGAAGATTACGGAGAGTCGGATTGTCAAGGAAGACTCTCTCTAGCTTCTACAGGTGCACAGTCGAGAGCATGCTGTCCGGTTGCATCGTGGCTTGGTTCGGAAATTTGAGCGCCCTGGAGAGGAAAAGACTACAAAAAGTAGTAAACACTGCCCAGTCCATCATCGGCTCTGACCTTCCTTCCATCGAGGGGATTTATCGCAGTCGCTGCCTCAAAAAGGCTGGCAGTATCATCAAAGACCCACACCATCCTGGCCACACACTGATCTCCCTGCTACCTTCAGGTAGAAGGTACAGGAGCCTGAAGACTGCAACAACCAGGTTCAGGAATAGCTACTTCCCCTCAGCCATCAGGCTATTAAACCTGGCTCGGACAAAACTCTGATTATTAGCAACCACTTTCTGTTATTTGCACTACCAGTTTATTTATTCATGTGTGTATATATTTATATCATGGTATATGGACACATTTATCTGTTTTGTAGTAAATGCCTACTATTTTCTGTGTGCTTAAGCAAAGCAAGAATTTCATTGTCCTATACAGGGACACATGACAATAAACTCACTTGAACTTGAACTTGAACTTGAAGTGCGCAGGTGGAATACAGCGTGACAAAGTGTGGAGTCATGCATTTAGGTGGTAGGAATAAAGATGTAAACAATTTTCTAAATGGGGAGAGAATTCAGAAATCAGAAGTGTAAAGGGACTTGGATGTCCTGGTACAGTATTCCCAAAACGTTAACATGAAACTCTAATCAGTAGTAAGGAAGGCAAAATTAATTATTGCATTCATTTCGAAAGGACTAGAATATAAAAACATATGTTATGCTGAGACTTTATGAGGCACTGGTCAGAGCGCATTTGGAGTATTGTGAGCGGTGTTGGGCCCCATATTTGAAAAAGGTTGCGTTCGCGTTGGAGAGTATCCTAAGGAGGAATTTGGCGCACCATATCAGAGGAAGGACGTGCTAGCTATGCAGAAGGTCCAGGGGAGCTTTACAAGAATGAACCCAGCAATTATTAGGTTTGTCGGTACTGGGCCTGTATCGCTGGCGTGTAGAAGAATGAGGGGTGACCTAATTGAAACAGGGAATGGTGAAAGGCTTGGATATACTGGATGGAGAAAGGACGTTTCCACTAGTGGGAGAAACTAGGACTAGAGGTCATAACCTCAGAATTAAAGTATATTATTTTGGGAAAGAAATTAGGAGAAATGTCCATAGTCAGATGGTGGTGAATCTGTAGACTTATTTGCCACAGAAGACTGTGGAGGCCAAGTCATTGGATATTATTTAGGCAGAGACAGATAGATTCTTGATAACCATATAAACATATAACCATATAACAATTACAGCACGGAAACAGGCCATCTCGCCCCTTCTAGTCCGTGCCGAACACGTAATCTCCCCTAGTCCCATATACCTGCGCTCAGACCATAACCCTCCATTCCTTTCCCGTCCATATAACTATCCAATTTATTTTTAAATGATAAAAACGAACCTGCCTCCACCACCTTCACTGGAAGCTCATTCCATACAGCCACCACTCTCTGAGTAAAGAAGTTCCCCCTCATGTTACCCCTAAACTTCTGTCCCTTAATTCTCAAGTCATGTCCCCTTGTTTGAACCTTCCCTACTCTCAGTGGGAAAAGCTTATCCACGTCAACTCTGTCTATTCCTCTCATCATTTTAAAGACCTCTATCAAGTCCCCCCGTAACCTTCTGCGCCCCAAAGAATAAAGCCCTAACTTGTTCAACCTTTCTCTGTAACTTAGTTGCTGAAACCCAGGCAACATTCTAGTAAATCTCCTCTGTACTCTCTCTATTTTGTTGACATCCTTCCTATAATTAGGCGACCAAAATTGTACACCATGCTCCAGAATTAGCCTCACCATTGCCTTGTACAATTTTAACATTACATCCCAAATTCTATACTCAATGCTCTGATTTGTAAAGGCCAGCACACCAAAAGCTTTCTTTACCACCCTATCTACATGAGATTCCACTTTCAGGGAACTGTGCACAGTTATTCCCAGATCCCTCTGTTCACCTGCATTCTTCAATTCCCTCCCATTTACCATGTACGTCATATTTTGATTTGTCCTGCCAAGATGTAGCATCTCACTCTTATCAGTATTATCTCCATTTGCCATATTTCAGCCCACTCTTCCAACTGGCATAAATCTCTCTGTAGACTTTGAAAATCTACTTCATTATCCACAACCCCACCTATTTTAGTATCATCTGCATACTTACTAATCCAATTTACCACACCATCATCCAAATCATTGATGTACATGACAAACAACAGTGGACCACAGATCCCTGTGGCACCCCACTAGTCACTGGCCTCCAACCTGACAAACAACCATCCACCATTACTCTCTGGCATCTCCCATTCAGCCACTGTTGAATCCATCTTGCTACTCCACCATTAATACCAAACCATTGAACCTTCTTAACCAACCTTCCATGAGGAACCTTGTCAAAGGCCTTACTGAAGTCAATATATACAACATCCACTACTTTACCCTCATCAATTTCCCGAGGAACCTCTTCAAAAAATTCAAGAAGATTAGTCAAACATGACCTTCCAGGCACAAATCCATGTTGACTGTTCCTAATCAGACCCTGTTTATCCAGATGCTTCTATATATTATCTCTAAGTATCCTTTCCATTAATTTGCCCACCACTGACGTCAAACTAACAGGTCTATAATTGCTAGGTTTACTCTTAGACCCCTTTTTAAACAATGGAACAACATGCGCTGTACGCCAATCCTCCGGTACTATTCCCGTTTCTAATGACATTTGAAATATTTCTGTCAAAGCCCCTGCTACTTCTACATTAACTTCCCTCAATGTACTAGGGAATATCCTGTCCGGACCTGGAGACTTATCCACATTTATATTTCTCAAAAGTGTCAGTACTTCCTCTTCTTTGATCTCATAGTTTCCATAGCTACTCTACTTGTTTCCCTTACCTCACATAATTCAATATCCTTCTCCTTGGTGAATACCGAAGAAAATAAATTGTTCAATATCTCCCCCATCTCTTTTGACTCTGCAGATAGCTGTCCACTCTGACTCTCTAATGGACCAATTTTATCCCTCGTTATCCTTTTGCTATTAATATAGCTGTAGAACCCCTTTGGATTTACTTTCACCTTACTTGCCAAAGCAACCTCATATTTTCTTTTAGCGTTTCTAATTTCTTTTTTAAGATTATTTTTACATTCTTTATACTCCTCAAGCACCTCATTTACTCCATGCTGCCCATAATGATTGTAGATCTCTCTCTTTTTCCGAACCGTGTCCAATTTCCCTTGAAAACCATGGCTCTTTCCAATTTTTACTATTTCGTTTCAACCGAACAGGGACATAAAGCTTCTGTACTCTTAAAATGTCACCTTTAAATGTACTCCATTTCTCTTCCACATCTTTCCCATAAAACAAACTGTCCCAATTTACTCCTTTTAAATCCTTTCGCATCTGCTCAAGTTAGCCTTTCTCCAATCAAAAATCTCAACCCTAGGTCCAGTTCTGACCCTCTCCATAATTATATTGAAACTAATGGTATTGTGATCACTGGTCCCGAACTGTTCCCCAACGTATACCTCTGCCACCTGACCCGTCTCATTTCCTAACAGGAGGTCCAGCACCGCCCCTTCTTTAGTAGGTACTTCTATCTATTGCTGCAAAAAACTATCCTGCACACATTTTACAAACTCCAACCCATCCAGCCCATTTACAGAATGTATTTCCCAGTCTATGTGTGGAAAATTGAAATATCCCACAATCACTGCCTTGTGCTTACTACTAATATCTGAAATCTCCTTACATATTTGCTCTTCCAATTCTCGCTCCCCGTTTGGCGGTCTATAATACACCTCTTTAAGTGTTGCTACCACTTTCCCATTTCTCAGTTCCACCCAAATAGCCTCCCTAGACGAGCCCTCTAATCTACCCTGCCAAAGCACTGCTGTAATATCTTCCCTGATAAGCAATGCAACATCTCCACTTCTTGCCCCTCCATTTCTATCACACCTGAAGCAACGAAATCCTGGAATATTTAGTTTCCAATCACAGCCCTCCTGCAACCATGTTTCACTGTCGCCACAACATCATACTTCCAGGTGTCAATCCAGGCTCTAAGTGCATCCACCTTTCTTACAATGCTCCTAGCATTAAAATATACACATTTAAGAACCCCGCCCTCTCTTATTCTCTGTATATTGTCTTTTTCTTCTATCTCCCCTACATTTTGGGTCAGAGTGCTACCATTCTCTGCCTCCTGCCTCACACACTGACTGCTAGCTTTCCCAATTTGAGTCCCTCCCCCAACCATACTAGTTTAAAGTAGCCTTTGCAAATCTCCCCGCCAGGATATTGGTCCCCCTCGAGTTCAAGTGCAAACCGTCCTTTCTGTACAGGTCGCACCTTCCCCAAAACAGGTCCCAATGATCCAGAAACTTGAATCCATATCCACTACACCAGTCCCTCGTCCACTCATTTATAATCCACCAGAACCCCCAACCCCCAAACTCCACCAGTACAGGTGTCAGAGGTTATGGGAAGAAGGCGAGAGAATGGGGTTAGGAGGGAGAGATAGAGCAGCCATGATTGAATGGCGGAGTAGTTTTTTTTTAAATATTTTATTTTATTAGAAGTAAGTACAGTCATACGGCACCAAAGTGCCTAATATATATTTTCATAATACATTTTATGTACATCTTCTTTTTTTTTTTTAATTACATTGAAAAAAGATTAGAATAAGAAAAAGAAGTTAGATAGTAAAGGATAGAAAGATGTGAAATGTATAGTGTGTGAAGAAAGAAAACGAGTAAATGAAGAAAGTTGAGAGAGAAAATAGAGAAAAGAAAATAAAATAAAAAAGAAAAGGTGATCATTATTTATAATCTTGACCAACCCTCGTCCAGTCCTGAAACAGTTATTTTTTACAATTGTGTTGCACCACATGATTCCAAAGAAACGACGAATGGAGACCAATGAATTGGTCTGATTTATCCATTAGGAGGAATTGCATTTCCTCAAGATGAGCGGTGTCCAACATACTTGCAATCCACATTTTAAGAGTTGGTATTGATGAACCCTTCCAAAATTTACGTATTAATTGTATTGCTATTATTAAACCATAGTTAAGGAATAGATTTTGAGAAGTGTTCAATTTATTCCCATCTTCCATTACACCAAATATAATCATTTCAGTATTAGGTTCCATTCTTGTCTTGAATAATTTTGTATATATTTCAAAAATATCATTCCAAAATCTATAAAGTTTTATGCAGGAAACTAAGGAGTGTGTTATAATTGCCTTTTGGGCTAGTCATTTATCACAAGTGGCGGATATATTTGGATAACATTTGTTCAATCTTGTTTTTGAATAATATATCTATGTACAATTTTAAATTGAATTTGATTATGTCTTACATTAATTGAACATTTGTGAATATATATTAGGTATTTTTCCCATTTAACCTTCGTAATTTTTATCATTAGTTCACGTTCCCACTCTTCTCTAAGTACCTCTGTCGATGGTATGTCTATATTTAGAATACTATTATATAAATATGATATTAATTTTTGTGAGTCAGCTTCAATATTCATTGCTTCTTCCAATAAGTCAGGAGTTACTTTTTGATATCCTTGTATATATTTTTTCACGAAATCGCAAATCTGAAGATATTTAAAATATTGGTTGTTTTTCAATTTAAATTTTAATTGTAGTTGTTGGAATGATAGTAGGTTTCCCATTTCGTACATATCCCCGATCCTTCTAATTCCGAGACTTTCCCATTGGTTATATGTCTTATCAATAAGAGAAGGTTTAAATAAAGGGTTATTCGCTATTGGCATTAACAGTGATAGATTTCTTAATTTTAAAGATAATTTTATTTGTTTCCAACCTCTCATTGTACCATATATAATTGGGTTCTTCTTATATATTGTGTTATTCAGTTTTATTGGGGAGAAGAGGATCGTTCCTATATTACAAGGATAGCAATCCTCCTTCTCCATTTTTATCCATTCTGTCTGTTGGGTAGAACTATCCAACCAATAAATCATATTCTTAATGCTACATCTTGGCAGGACAAATCAAAATAGGACGTACATGGTAAATGGTAGCGAATTGAAGAATGCAGGTGAACAGAGGGATCTGGGAATAACTGTGCACAGTTCCATGAAAGTGGAATCTCATGTAGATAAGGTGGTAAAGAAAGCTGTTGGTGTGCTGGCCTTTATAAATCAGAGCATTGAGTATAGAAGTTGGGATGTAATGTTAAAATTGTACAAGGCATTGGTGAGGCCAATTCTGGAGTATGGGGTACAATTTTGGTCTAATTATAGGCAGGATGTCAACAAAATAGAGAGAGTACAGAGGAGATTTACTAGAATGTTGCCTGGGTTTCAGCAACTAAGTTACAGAGAAAGGTTGAACAAGTTAGGGCTTTATTCTTTGGAGCGCAGAAGGTTAAGGGGGGACTTGATTGAGGTCTTTAAAATGATGAGAGGGATACACAGAGTTGACGTGGATAAGCTTTTCCCACTGAGAGTAGGGAAGAATCAAACAAGGGGACATGACTTGAGAATTAAGGGACAGAAGTTTAGGGGTATCATGAGGGGGAACTTCTTTACTCAGAGAGTGGTGGCTGTATGGAATGAGCTTCCAGGGAAGGTGGTGGAGGCAGGTTCGTTTTTATCATTTTAAAATGAATTGGATAGGTATATGGACGGGAAAGGAATGGAGGGTTATGGTCTGAGCGCAGGTATATGGGACTAGGGGAGAATACGTGTTCGGCACGGACTAGAAGGGTCGAGATGGCCTGTTTCCGTGCTGTAATTGTTATATGGTTATATGGTTATATGGTTATGTGCACTGCCCAGAAATAATACATAAAATTCGGAAGTGAAAGTCCCCCGACCTCTTTTGGTTTACATAAGTGTTTTTTTGTGATTCTATGTAATCTATAGACCCATATATAATTAGTAATATTAGAGTCTAATTTTTTTTTTAATATTTTGGTATATATACCGGTATAGACTGAAATAGGTATAGTAATTGTGGTAGGTAGATCATTTTCATTGCATTTATTCTACCTAATAATGATAAGGGAAGTGTTTTCCAAAATGTAATCAACGTATTAAGTTTATTTAACAAAGGTATGAAATTAGCGTTGAATAATGCTTTATATTTTCTAGTAATCTGAATACCCAAATATTTAAATTTTTCTGTTGCGATTTTAAAGGGGAACTTCAATAAGTGTGTAGGTTCTTGAGGTTTTAATGTCATGATTTCACTTTTATTCCAGTTTATTCTATATCCAGAAAAAGACCCAAATTCCTCTATTAAGTTTAATAAATTTGGTATGCTCGTTTGCTGGATAGTTATATGGATGGGAAAGGAATGGAGGGTTATGGTCTGAGCGCAGGTATATGGGACTAGGGGAGATTATGTGTTCGGCACGGACTAGAGGGGTCGAGATGGCCTGTTTCCGTGCTGTAATTGTTATATGTTATTGTGACTTTGTAATATATAAAAGTATATCGTCTGCATATAATGAGATTTTATTCTTTGAGTCCCTGGTATTATAGCCCTGAATATTTGCATGAATGTTTATACTTTCAGCCAGGCGTTCTATCATAAGGGCAAATAGCAGGGGTGATAGTGCACATCCCTGCCTATTACCCCTTGATACTTGAATGTTTTGAGATAACATGTTATTAGTTAAAATTCTAGCCATCGGTTTATCATATAATAATTTTACCCATGTTATAAAATTCTCTCCCATATTAAATTTTTGTGGTGCTTTATATAAGTATTGCCACTCTACCTGACCATCTGTTTATAATCTATTTCTTCTCTCTCCCCTACATTTTGGGTCAGAGTGCTACCATTCTCTGCCTCCTGCCTCACACACTGACTGCTAGCTTTCCCATTTTGAGTCCCTCCCCCCAACCATACTAGTTTAAAGTCTCCCCAGTAGCCTTTGCAACTCTCCCCGCCAGGATATTGGTCCCCCTCGAGTTCAAGTGCAAACCGTCCTTTCTGTACAGGTCGCACCTTCCCCAAAAGAGGTCCCAATGATCCAGAAACTTGAATCCATATCCACTGCACCAGTCCCTCATCCACTCATTTATAATCCACCTGAACCCCCAACCCCCAAACTCCACCAGTACATGTGTCAGATGTTATGGGAAGAAGGCGAGAGAATGGGGTTAGGAGGGAGAGATAGAGCAGCCATGATTGAATGGCGGAGTAGTTTTTTGTTTTATATTTTATTTTATTAGAAGTAAGTACAGTCATATGGCACCAAAGTGCCTAATATATATTTTCATAATACATTTTACGTACAACTTCTTTTTTTTTATTATTACATTGAAAAAAGATTAGAATAAGAAAAAAAAGTTAGATAGTAAAGGATAGAAAGATGTGAAATATATAGTGTGTGAAGAAAGAAAACGAGTAAATGAAGAAAGTTGAGAGAGAAAATAGAGAAAATAAAATAAAATAAAAAAGAAAAGGTGATCATTATTTATAATCTTGACCAACCCTCGTCCAGTCCTGAAACAGTTATTTTTTACAATTGTGTTGCACCATATGATTCCAAAAAAACGACGAATGGAGACCAACTCGTTATGAATTGGTCTGATTTATCCATTAGGAGGAATCGCATTTCCTCAAGATGAGCGGTGTCCAACATGCTTGCAATCCACATTTTAAGAGTTGGTATTGATGTACCCTTCCAAAATTTAAGTATTAATTTTTTTGCTATTATTAAACCATAGTTAAGGAATAGATTTTGAGAAGTGTTCAATTTATTACCATCTTCCATTACACCAAATATAATAATTTCAGTATTAGGTTCCATTCTTGTCTTGAATAATTTTGTAAATATTTCAAAAATATCATTCCAAAATCTATAAAGTTTTATGCAGGAAACTAAGGAGTGTGTTATAATTGCCTTTTGGGCTAGACATTTATCACAAGTGGCGAATATGTTTGGATAAAATTTGTTCAATCTTGTTTTTGAATAATATAATCTATGTTCAATTTTAAATTCAATTAGATTATGTCTTACATTAATTGAACATTTGTGAATATATATCAGGTATTTTTCCCATTTAACCTTCGTAATTTTTATCATTAGTTCCCGTTCCCACTCTTCTCTAAGTACCTCTGTCGATGGTAGGTCTATATTTAGAATACTATTATATAAATATGATATTAATTTTTGTGAGTCAGCTTCAATATTCATTGCTTCTTCCAATAAGTCAGGAGTTACTTTTTGATATCCTTGTATATATTTTTTCACGAAATCGCAAATCTGAAAATATTTAAAAGATTGGTTGTTTTCCAATTTAAATTTTAATTGTAGTTGTTGGAATAATAGTAGGTTTCCCATTTCGTACATATCCCCGATCCATCTAATTCCGAGACTTTCCCATTGGTTATATGTCTTATCAATAAGAGATGGTTTAAATAAATGGTTATTCGCTATTGGCATTAACAGTGATAGATTTCTTAATTTTAAAGATAATTTTATTTGTTTCCAAATTCTCATTGTACCATATATAATTGGGTTCTTCTTATATATTGTGTTATTCAGTTTTATTGGGGAGAAGAGGATCGTTCCTATATTACAAGGATAGCAATCCTCCTTCTCCATTTTTATCAATTCTGTCTGTTGGGTAGAACTGTCCAACCAATAAATCATATTCTTAATATGCACTGCCCAGTAATAATACATAAAATTCGGAAGTGAAAGTCCCCCGACCTCTTTTGGTTTACATAAGTGTTTTTTGTGATTCTATGTGATCTATAGTCCCAAATATAATTAGTAATATTAGAGTCTAATTTTCTTTTTAATATTTTGGTATATATACCGGTAGGAAGATCATGTTTATTGCATTTATTCTAGGTAGGTAGGAAGATCATGTTTATTGCATTTATTCTACCTAATAATGATAAGGGAAGTGTTTTCCAAAATGTAATCAACGTATTATGTTTATTTAACAAAGGTATGAAATTAGCGTTGAATAATGCTTTATATTTTCTAGTAATCTGAATACCCAAATATTTAAATGTTTCTGTTGCGATTTTAAAGGGGAACTTCAATAAGTGTGTAGGTTCTTGAGGTTTTAATGTCACGATTTCACTTTTATTCCAGTTTATTCTATATCCAGAAAAAGACCCAAATTCCTCTATTAAGTTTAATAAATTTGGTATGCTCGTTTGTGACTTTGTAATATATAAAAGTATATCGTCTGCATATAATGAGATTTTATTATTTGAGTCCCTGGTATTATAGCCCTGAATATTTGGATGAATTCTTAGACTTTCAGCCAGCGGTTCTATCATAAGGGCAAATAGCAGGGGTGATAGTGCACATCTTGATAGTTACCCCTTGATAGTTGAAATTTTTGAGATAACATGTTATTAGTTAAAATTCTTGCCATCGGTTTATCATATAATAATTTTACCCATGTTATAAAATTCTCTCCCATATTAAATTTTTGTAGTACTTTATATAAGTATTGCCACTCTACCTGATCATCTGTTTATAGTCTTTTTCTTCTCTCTCCCCTACATTTTGGGTCAGAGTGCTACCATTCTCTGCCTCCTGCCTCACACACTGACTGCTAGCTTTCCCAATTTGAGTCCCTCCCCCCAACCATACTAGTTTAAAGTCTCCCCAGTAGCCTTTGCAAATCTCCCCGCCAGGATATTGGTCCCCCTCGAGTTCAAGTGCAAACCGTCCTTTCTGTACAGGTCGCACCTTCCCCAAAAGAGGTCCCAATGATCCAGAAACTTGAATCCATATCCACTGCACCAGTCCCTCATCCACTCATTTATAATCCACCTGAACCCCCAACCCCCAAACTCCACCAGTATAGGTGTCAGAGGTTATGGGAAGAAGGCGAGAGAATGGGGTTAGGAGGGAGAGATAGAGCAGCCATGATTGAATGGCGGAGTAGAGTTGATGGACCGAATGGTCTAATTCTACTCCTATCACTTATGACCGTATGACGTAGACCATTTTCTAAATGGCGAGAGAATACAGAAATCAGAAGTACAAAGGAACTTATAAGTTCTGGTACAACATTCCCAAAATGTTAACTTGCAAGTCGAATCAGTAGTAAGGAAGGCAAAAGCAATTATTGCATTCATTTCAAGAGGACTATATCTAAAAAATAGGGAAATAATGCTGAGACTTTACAATGCACTGGTCGGACCACATTTGGAATTTTGTGAGCGATTTTGACATCTGAAAAAGGCTGTTTTCGTGTTGGAGACGGTCCAGAGGAGGTTTATGAGAATAATTCCAGGAATGATTGGTTTAACACATGATGCGCGTTTTTTCTGGCCTGTACTCGCTGGAGTTTAGAAGGATGAGGGGGATCTCATTGAAACACACTGAATAGTGAAAGTCCTGGGTGGAGTGGATGTGGAGAGAATGTTTCCACTAGTGGGAGAGCCTGGGACCAGAGACCATAGCCTCGGAATAAAAGAACGCACTTCAGGCTGAAGAAGGGTTGCGGCCCGAAACGTCGCCTATTTCCTTCGCTCCATAGATGCTGCTGCACCCGCTGAGTTTTTCCAGCATTTTGTGTACCTTCGATCTTCCAGCATCTGCAGTTCCTTCTTGAACACTGTGTCTACTCCACTGCGATATCTCCTCAACGTATGCCTACTTTGTTCTCCTCCTCTCTCCGGAGACAGTTCCACCATCAGTCTGAAGAAGGGTTTCGTCCCGAAACGTCGCCTATTTCCTTCGCTCCATAGATGCTGCTGCACCTGCTGAGTTTCTCCAGCATTTTGTGTACCTTCGATCTTCCAGCATCTGCAGTTCCTTCTTGAACAACATAGAAATATAGAAAATGGGTGCAGGAGGAGGCTATTCGGCCCTTCGAGCCAGCACCGCCATTCATTGTGATCATGGCTGATCGTCCCGTATCAATAACCCGTGCCTGCCTTCTCCCCATATCCCTTGACGCCGCTAGTCCCTAGAGCTCTATCTAACAAGAAATATCTGAAGAAGGGTCTCAACCTGTAACGTCGCCTACTCCTTTTCTCCACATAGATGCTGCCTTTCCCTCTGAGTTTCTCCAGCATTTTATCTACCTACAAGAAAGATCATGTCCCCAAGTCAAATTTACTGCACGTGAAAGATAAATTACAAAGCATTTGTATCAATTATTGTAAAATATTCTGCGTAAACGTTATAGTATTGTTCTATAATGGTGTACAGTAGTTGTTAGATGGGTGTGAATCTAGATAGACATAACAAGTGAGTACTGATACAAAATTTGAATTCTCTACACTAATTATTTAATGCCATTCCTTTAAGGTGGTATCCTGTCAGACCACTACTGCAGTCAGTGTGCCAAAAGCAAAACAGATTAACTGTTGTTAATGCAGAACAGCTGATATTGGCTATCAAATAATTTCTAAAGTATACAAAAGTGCTCAAGAAACTCAGCAGCATCAATGGATTGAAGGAAACAGGCAACGTTTCGAGCCGGAATCCTTCTTCAGACCATAAGGGATATGTTACACAGGCATTTAAACGTACAAGGGTACGCTGTACTCTGTATTTACCGAGGAGAAAGACAGGATGGAGGAACTCGGGGCAGTCAATGGAAGTATCTTGAGAGCTGTCAGTGTTACAATCAATAGGTTACTGAAGGTACAATTGTGTTTGTGGGTATACAAATCTCTGGAGCTTGATCAGATATGTCCAAGGACGTTGCGGGAAACTAGAGAGGAAATTGCGGGAGCTCTTATTGAAATTTACGTCATCTTTACAGTTTAGGTGCCGGAAGACAGGAGACAAGTATCGTGCCTCTGTTCAAGAAGGGCTGCAGGGAAAATACTGGGAACTATAGGCCAGTGTACTTAAAATCTGTGGTTGGACAGTTACTACTGTTTCTAAGGGATAGGTTACACAGGTATGTAAATGTACTGGGACGTCATTGAGTTTTTGGAAGACGTGACCAAAAAGGTCGATGAGGGCAGAGCTGTAGATGTTGCATATATGGACTTCAGCAAAGCATTTAACAAGATTCTGCATGGGAAGGTGCTATGGAAAATTAGATCGCATGTGATCCAAGGAGAGATAGCTGTATGGATAGAAAATTAGCTTCATGGAAGGGTGATGGTGGAAAGTTCCTTCTCGGACTGGAGGCCTGTGACTAATGGTGTGCCTCAGTGTTCAGTGCTGGGCCCGTCACGTTTTCTCATCTATATCAATGATTTGGACAGACATACACGGCAAGATTAGTAAGTTTGCAGATGACACAATAGTGGGTGGTTTTGCAGTTAGTGAAGGTGGTTGTGAAAAATTGCAGCAGGAACGTGATCAATTGGCCAGGTGGGCTGAGGAATGGTTGATGGATACAGCTGTGTGAGGTGTAGCATTTTGGGAAGTCTAACATAGGCGGGACCTAGATAATGAATGGTGGGGCTCTGTGGAGTATTGTAGAGCAGGGGGATCTAGGAGTCCAGGTGCATTGTTCTTGAAGGTTGAGTCGAAGGTAGATCGTGTGATCAAGAAGGCATTTGGCACATTGATCTTTATCAGCCAGCGTATTCCGTATAGAAGTCGGGCCGCATTTAGCGTATTGTGTCGAGTTCTCGGCACCGTGTTATGGAAAAGATGTCAAACTGGAAACGGTACAGAGAAGATTCATGAGGATTTTGCCAGGACTAGAGGGTCCAAGCTATAGGGAGAGGTTGATTAGGCTGGGACTCCAGAAGGATGAGGGGTGATCTTATAGAGGTGTATAAGATCATGAGAGGAGTAGTTTGTGTAGATTCACGGAGTCTCTTGCTCAGCGTAGGAGAATCGAGGACCAGAGGACATAGGTTTAACGTGAGGGGGAAAAGATTTAATAGGAATCTGAGGAGTAACTTTTTCATACATGGGTGGTGGGTGTACGTAACAAGCTGCCAGAGGAGGTATTTGAGGCAGGGACTATCCCTACATTTAAGAAAGTTAGACAGGTACATGGATAGGGCAGGTTTGGAGGGATATGGAGCAAATGCGGGCAGGGGGAACTAATGTTGCTGGGACATGTTCACACTGTATCAGTCTATGACTCTACGGGGTTCAACCAACAATATCTAAAAGGTGCATAAGAACAGAGGGATCCAAACATTGCATGGTTTGTTGAAGTGACTAGGCAAATTGAGAAATTGCATAAATAGAGCCTTATAAAATGTATCCGTGGGTCCTGTAGGCAGCCAACAACAATTAGGGCGGCATGGAAACGCAGAGGTATAGTTGCTACCTTACAGCGCTTGAAGCGCCGGGGACCCAGGTCCGTTCCCGACTACGAGTGCTGTGTGTACGGAGTTAGTACGGTCTCCCCGTGACCGCTTAGGTTTTCTCTGAGCATCAGTTTCCTACCACACTCCAGAGCCATGCTGGTATGTTGGATAATTGGCGTAGTGTATGTGTAAATTGTTCCTTGTGTGTGTAGGATCCTGTTAATATACGAGGATCGCGGATCGGCGCGGACTCAATGGGCCGAATGGCCTGTTTCCGCGCTGTATCTCTAAACTAAACAATCACTTTCCTTCTCAGCTTTAAAGAAGGCCTTTGAGGGGTAATTCAAAATAAAATGAATGGAAAGCTAAATCATTATTGGATGTTATTTTGATGAATGGGGGTATTGTGGGGGACATTTTCCAATCAACTCAGGAACACAGCAGAGAATGAGACAATGTGCCCCATTTAGTTCCTATTGCCTTAATAAAGATCAATCTAGCTGGATTTGTTAATTGGGTCTCCCAATAGCTCCGTAAATTATTTTCTTTCAGATATGAATCCATGCCCCGTTGAATCTGCCTCCATTACAACCCAGGATGGGTTAACCTTAAAATCCATGTCTACTGAGCAGGAAGCAATTCAACATGGTAAATCATCTACCTTCTCTCAGCAATAAGGGAGGACTCACGCTTTTCAAGTGGATCAGCAAGAATTGTGATTAATTGGAAAGCATTCCACCAGATGGTAGAGCATAAGAAACCAAAGTTGGATTTGGATATAGACAATTTACCAATGGAAAGGGCAATGTGAGCTACTAATGTTTCACAATTGAAACGTGTTAACACAAAAGATAATCCTGCGGATGAAGTTTCTAGATAACTGAAGCGAACCGTTTTTTAAGTGATAACACATGGATCAATGAACTAGAGTATTTCTGTAAGCCAAAACTTTAGCTGGGATTTGAAATCTCTGCTAATGATCCGGAAATTAAACCAAACGTAACGGTGAACGTTATTAATAAAAATCCTGTTATTCTCTCAAAGGATTTTCACTCTTCAACATCATTGTTACAACACATCCATGAGTTGATCGGACGTGGACGGAGAAGTTATCGAAACTTTGGAATTTATGTTTTGGACTATATACTGGGTATCATGCCTGAGGTTAAGGGTTTGGTGCGCACGGTACAAATTTAAACAAAAAACAATATTTTAATAAGACCAATAATCAAGTTATGCTTGCTTCTAGGTGAAGATGGGAGTCGCGGTAGAATTCTGAATGTGGATATATAATGCATGCTATTTTTTGCTTTAGCCTTCATTGCTACTTTTTGATATATTTTAGTAATTGCCTCGTTATGTACTCGGAACAATTAGAGGCCGGTATGTAGAGGCCATTTGGCTTTGTTTTGTTTCATTAATTATGGCATTTGCCTTTAAATTTTAGTCTTCCCGTAATTATGCGGGTGGGATTTATTACGTAGTCGGTGGCGTGTTTGCTGCTGGGTTCTCTTGCGCAGAAGCTGTAAGCAGTTAGTTTAGTTCGAAGCACCATGGTGGAGTGTACAGCTGGACTTCAGTAAGGAACTTGGTCAATGTTTCACATGGAAGGTTGGTTAAGAAGGTTCAATTGTTGGGTATTAATAGTCGAGTAGCAAGATGGATTCAACAGTGGCTGAATGGGAGATACCAGAGAGTAATGAGACCAGAGAGTACAGAGAGATTATGCCAGTTGGAAGAGTGGGCTGAAAGATGGCAGATGGAGTTTAATGCTGATAAGTGTGAGGTGCTACATCTTGGCAGGACAAATCAAAATAGGACGTACATGGTAAATGGTAGGGAATTGAAGAATGTAGGTGAACAGAGGGATCTGGGAATAACTGTGCACAGTTCTATGAAAGTGGAATCTCATGTAGATAGGGTGGTAAAGAAAGCTTTTGGTGTGCTGGCCTTTATAAATCAGAGCCTTGAGTATAGAAGTTGGGATGTAATGTTAAAATTGTACAAGGCATTGGTGAGGCCAATTCTGGAGTATGGTGTACAATTTTGGTCGCCTAATTATAGGAAGGATGTCAACAAAATAGAGAGAGTACAGAGGAGATTTACTAGAATGTTGCCTGGGTTTCAGCAACTAAGTTACAGAGAAAGGTTGAACATGTTAGGGCTTTATTCTTTGGAGCGCAGAAGGTTAAGGGGGGACTTGATAGAGGTTTTTAAAATGATGAGAGGGATAGACAGAGTTGACGTGGAAAAGCTTTTCCCACTGAGAGTAGGGAAGATTCAAACAAGGGGACATGACTTGAGAATTAAGGGACTGAAGTTTAGGGGTAACATGAGGGGGAACTTCTTTACTCAGAGAGTGGTAGCTGTGTGGAATGAGCTTCCAGTGAAGGTGGTGGAGGCAGGTTCGTTTTTATCATTTAAAAATAAATTGGATAGTTATATGGATGGGAAAGGAATGGAGGGTTATGGTCTGAGCGCAGGTATATGGGACTAGGGGAGACTATGTGTTCGGCACGGACTAGAGGGGTCGAGATGGCCTGTTTCCGTGCTGTAATTGTTATATGGTTATATGGTTATATGGTGGATAACTGTTTGCCAGGTTTGGGGCCGGTGACTAGTGGAGTGCCTCAGGGATCAGTGTTGGGTCCACTGTTGTTTGTCATATACATCAATGATCTGGATGATGGTGTGGTAAATTGGATTAGTAAGTATGCAGATGATACTAAAATAGGTGGTGTTGTGGATAATTAAGTAGATTTTCAAAGTCTATAGAGAGATTTAGGCCATTTGGAAGAGTGGGCTGAAAGATGGCAATGGAGTTTAATGCTGATAAATGTGAGATGCTACATCTTGGCAGGACAAATCAGAATAGGACGTGAATGGTAAATAGTAGCGAATTGAGGAATGCAGTTGAACGGAGGGATCTAGGAATAACTGTGCATAGTTCTCTGAATGTGGAATCTCATGTAGATAAGGTGGTAAAGGATATGGTAGATAGGATAGAGGCCCAGGAGCCGTTGGTGAGGGAGGAGCGACGTCCGTGCGGTAGGTTCAAAAACCCAGCGCGGGGCTTGTTTCAACAGAGGCCCAGGAGCCGTTGGTGAGTGAGGAGTACCCAACTCTGCAACGTTCCATTCGCAAATCACACTTCAAATTAAGTGGGCTTGGGGAAGCCGCTGATTGGTCGAAAGGACTTGTGGAAGCAGCTGATTGGCTTGTATCCCGGGTAAGGCTTTGTATTGTATCCAGGATAAGGGGGGGGGGAGAATGAGGGCCAGGGCAGTTTACTGTTCTGGATGTCAGATGTGGGAGGTCATGGATTCTGATAGCCCTCCAGACGTCCACATCTGCGCCAGCTGCGTCGAGATGGGGCTCCTAAGGGACCGTGTTAGGAATCTGGAGCAGCAGCTCGATGACCTATGTCTGGTCAGGGAAAGCGAGGAGGTCATAGAGATGAGTTACAGAGAGGTGGTCACTCCAAGACAACGTGAGTCACAGCTGGGTCACAGTTAGGAAGGGCAATGGGCAGTGGCAGGGACTGGTGAGTACGCCGGTGCCTGTACACCTTGAAAATAAGTACTCATGTTTGAGTACGATTGGGGGAGACAGCCTACCTGGGGGTAGCGGCAGCGGCCGGGCCTCCCGCACAAAGACCGGCCCTGTTGCTCAGAAGTGTAAGGAAAAGAAGCGGAGGACAATAGTAATAGGGGACTCTATAGTCAGGGGGTCGGATAGGCGATTATGTGGACGCAGTCAGGAGACTCGGATGGTAGTTTGCCTCCCTGTTGCCAGGGTCAGGGATGTGTCTGAACGTGTCCAATATATCCTGAAATAGGAGGGATAGGAGCCTGAGGTCATGGTACATATAGATACCAACGACATAGGTAGAAAAAGAGAAGAGGTCCTGAAAGGAGAATTTATGGCGTTAGGAAGAGAGGTAAGGAGAAAGACCGCAAAGGTAACAATCTCAGGATTACTGCCTGTGCCACGCGACAATGAGAGTGGGAACGGAGCGAGGTAGAGGATAAATGCGTGGCTGAAGGACTGGTGCAGAGGGCAGGGAGTCAAGTTTCTGGATCATTTGGGACCTCTTTTGTGGAAGGTGCGACCTGTACAAAAAGGATGGGTTGCACTTGAACCCGAGGGGGACCAATATCATGACGGGGAGATTTACAAAGGCTACTGCGGAGACTTTAAACTAGAACGGTTGGGGGGAGGGACTGAAATAAGGAAAGCTAGTAGTCAGTGTGTGAGGCAGGAGGCAGAGAAGGGTAGCACTCGGACACAAAATGTAGGGGAGAAAGAAGAAAAAGATAATAAACAGAGAATACGAGAGGTGGGTTTCTTAAACATGTATATTTTAATGCTAGGAGCATTGTAAGAAAGGTGGATGAGCTTAGAGCCTGGATTGACACCTGGAAGTATGATTCTGTGGCGATCAGTGAAACATGGTTGCAGGAGGGCTGTGATTGGAAACTAAATATTCCAGCATTTCGTTGCTTCAGGTGCGATAGAATTGGAGGGGCAAGGGGTGGAGGTGTGGCATTGCTTGTCAGGGAAGATATTACAGCAGTGCTTTGGCAGGATAGATTAGAGGGCTCGTCTAGGAAGGCTATTTGGGTGGAACTGTGCAATGGGAAAGATGTAGTAACACTTATAGGGGTGCATTATAGACCGCCTAATGGAGAGCGAGAATTGGAAGAGCAAATATGTAAAAATCGCAGATATTAGTAGTAAGCACAAGGTAGTGATTGTGGGAGATATCAATTTTCCACACATAGACTGGGAAACACATTCTGTAAATGGGCTGGATGGTTTGCAGTTTGTAAAATGTGTGCAGGATAGTTTTTTTGCAGCAATACATAGAGGTACCTTCTAGAGAAGGGGCAGTGCTGGACCTCCTGTTAGGAAATGAGACAGGTCAGGTGGCGGAGGTATGTGTTGGGGAACACTTCGGGTCCAGTGATCACAATACCATTAGTTTCAATATAATTATGGAGAGGGTCAGAACTGGACCTAGGGTTGAGATGTTTGATTGGAAAAAGGCTAACTTTGAGGAGATGCGAAAGGATTTAAAATGAGCGAATTGGGACATTTTGTTTGATGGGAAGGATGTGGAGGAGAAATTAGGATATTTAAAGATGACATTTTGAGAGTACAGAATCTTTATGTCCGTGTTCGGTTGAAAGGAAATAGTAAAAATTGGAAAGAGCCATGGTTTTCAAGGGAAATTGGACACTTGCTTCGGAAAAAGAGACAGATCTACAAGAATTATAGGCAGCATGCAGTAAATGAGTTGCTTGAGGAGTATAAATAATGTAAAAAGAATCTTAAGAAAGAAATTAGAAAAGCTAAAAGAAGATATGAGGCAAGTAAGGTGAAAGTAAATCCAAAGGGTTTCTACAGCTATATTAATATCAAAATGATAACGAGGGATAAAATTGGTCCATTAGAGAGTCAGTGTGGACAGCTATCTGCAGAGCCAAAAGAGATGGGGGAGATATTGAACAATTTATTTTCTTCGGTATTCACCAAGAAGAAGGACATTGAATTATGTGAGGTAAGGGAAACAAGTAGAGTAGCTATGGAAACTATGAGATTCAAAGAACAGGAAGTACTGACACTTTTGAAAAATATAAAAGTGGATAAGTCTCCAGGTCCTGACAGGATATTCCCTAGGACCTTGAGGGAAGTTACTGTAGAAATAGCAGGGGCTATGACAGAAATATTTCAAATGTCATTAGAAACGGGAATAATGCCGGAGGATTGGCGTACTGCGCATGTTGTTCCATTGTTTAAAAAGGGTTCTAAGAGTAAACCTAGCAATTATGGACTTGTTAGTTTGACGTCAGTAGTGGGCAAATTAATGGAAAGGATACTTAGAGATAATATATATAAGCATCTGGATAAACAGGGTCTGATTAGGAACAGTCAACATGGATTTGTGCCTGGAAGGTCATGTTTGACTAATCTTCTTGAATTTTTTGAAGAGGTTTCTCGGGAAATTGATGAGGGTAAAGCAATGGATGTTGTATATATGGACTTCAGTAAGGCCTTTGACAAGGTTCCTCATGGAAGGTTGGTTAAGAAGGTTCAATTGTTGGCTATTAATGGTGGAGTAACAAGATGGATTCAACAGTGGCTGAATGGGAGATACCAGAGAGTAATGTTTGTCAGGTTGGAGGCCAGTAACTAATGGGGTGCCAAACTATCCAATTTGGTTTTAAATGATAAATTCGAACCTGCCTACACCACCTCCACTGGAAGCTCATTCCACACAGCTACGACTCTCTGAGTAAAGAAGTTCCCCCTCATGTTACCCCTAAACTGCTGTCATTAATTCTCAAGTCATGTCCTCATGTTTGAATCTACCCTACTCTCAGTGGGAAAAGCCTATCCACGTCAACTCTGTCTATCCCTCTCATCATTTTAAAGAACTATATCAAGTCCCCCCTTAAGCTTCTGCGTTCCAACGAATAAAGACCTAACGTGTTCAACGTTTCTCTGTAACTTAGTTGCTGAAACCCAGGCAACATTCTAGTAAATCTCCTCTGTACTCTCTCTATTTTGTTGACATCCTTCCAATAATTAGGCGACCAAAATTGTACACCATACTCCAGAATTGGCCTCACCAATGCCTTGTACAATTTTAACATTACATCCCAACTTCTATACTCATCGCTCTGATTTATAAATGCCAGCACACCAAAAGCTTTCTTTACCACCCTGTCTACATGAGATTCCACCTTTATGGGAATGTGTACAGTTACTCCTAGATCCTCTATTCAACTGCATTCCTCAATTCACTACCATTTACCATGTACGTCCTATTTTGATGTGTCCTGCCAATATGTAGCACCTCACACTTATCAGCATTAAACTCCATCTGCCATCTTGCAGCCCACTCTTACAAATGGCCTAAATCTCCCTGTATACTAAAATCTATTTCATTATCCACAACGTTGCCTATTTCCTTCGCTCCATAGATGCCGCTGCACCAGCTGAGTTTCTCCTGCAGTTTTGTCTACCTTCGATTTTCCAGCATCTACAGTTCCTTCTTGAACATAATATGTGAATGCTTCATTGAGCATAATTTTAACTGGTAACTACGCACTTCGTCCAAGCACTTTATCACACGCTTCATGCAAACCGTCTTAAATGACCACCTAAACTGTCATTTGGCAACCTAAAAAGCTGTCAAGGTTGCCCGACTGGCAACAGGGGAAAACAGTTAGGCGAGAGCCCCGATGTAACATGCTCAAAGGTCGTTTATCATAAATGCCATAAATTACCAGCAATTCCTAGAATACCGATTAAAAAAAACAATGCACCATGACAGGATTGAATTGGGATACAATAATTTGAAAAGCATGAGCATGCAACAAAGCGACACGCATTGTTCATTGTTTTTTTTTTTTTTATCGTTTATTGTAATTGATAATGAACGTAAGGGGGTACTGCACCACGTATTTGAGCTCCTCCCTGAACCTGCGCTGAGTCACTGCGTATAGGGCTGTGTTCGTACAGCAACTCAAGTGCTGCATAATGAAGCCTACATTTTGCACAAAATGAGGAGGAACTATTGACCGTAATCCTAGCCACCACAATCGATTCCATATCGAATAGATCATGAACACCGCCCACAATACAACGAAGTTTCCAGAGACAGCGAAGAGTAAGATAATCGATTTCCTTCTGCTCTCCATCTCTGGGTCTCTGGGACTCTCCCCGTTGTTGTGGCCAAGAAGTCTTCTACGGGCTCTGCTAGCCAGTAAAATCTGTTTAACAGTTAAAGTGTTGAACAATAAAATCAGAAGAAAAGGAGCAACCGGGGTGAGGAAATAGTGAGTGAACTCGATCGCTGCCCACAACCGCGAACCCGCAACACCGTTTTTTTCCCAACAGATCCAGGGGTCACTGAGGAGGTTATATTCACCCGTTAGCATAAAATACCAGAAAATATCCTTTATGCAATTCAGTGCAGCCACTGTTACCAAAACAATAACCACCGTTTTCTCGGTGCAGTATTTCGACTTCAACTTCTGGCAACATATGGCAACAAATCGATCAAACGTGAATGAAACTGTGAACCAGACAGAACAGTCTGTTGCTGCATAAAGGATAACAGCGTGGATGTTACAAACAGGAACGGGCCAAGGGAAATTAAACTGTCTCCAATATACCATCGGAATATGCCTCAATATCAGGTCGAAAACAACGACAACCAGATCCGCCGCTGCCATTGCAATCAGATAGCGAGTGACGCATTTGGAGAGACCACACTTTCCCCTGGAGAGGATCCCAATTGTCAACGAATTGCCTACAATAAAGAGAATAAAAAGTCAAAAATTTAACATACCGTGTGTAAGTTAGCAAGCCGAAATACTACATGTATAGGGAATCCGTTTGAGTGCTAACATAATTCTAATTCCTAGATATTATGAAGACAGGTACACCAGAAAATGTTAAAAGGTAACACCGTCCATTCAAACATGTAAATGGTCGCAGAGCAATAAATTAACCATAGGATTGGCCACCAGAATTTCGGCAGGTTTGTACTGTTGTGTTATTTTCTGGAATCTACGGCATGCATTAACACTTTTTTTTATTTTTTTTATTTAACCTTTATTTAACCAGGATAAGTCTCATTGAGATTAAAAATCTCTTTTACAAGAGAGTCCTGGCCAAGACAGGCAGCAGCACAGTTCCACAGTTACAGACAATAATTTTTTTTTTAAAACAACAGAGAACATATAAATAGAGTCACAGTCAGATTCAAATTCAGCAGGGGTATTAAAATTAACAGCAGACTCAGCAGAGCCAGGGACTTGGTTAGGTTGAACATTCCTTGAAATCATATTTGTAAAACAAACAGACACAGTTAGAGACAGGAGGAGACGTGCGCTGCCATCTTGGAATTTTGCCACAGAAGATGTCGAGACGGTGCAGGTTTGGAATTCCTCCCACACCACACAAAAGCCAGACCGGCCCGGTCAGCACCGGCGAGGCAGTAAGGGGGGGGGGGTTTCTGTTCTGGATGCAGGTGTCAAAGTCCAGAAAGATTTTCTCCCCTCTTTTGGTGCGTTAGTTTCATGGCAGGTTGCCAGCAACTGTTGTGGGAGCTCGGCAATTAGTTGATAAGACTGCTCGCAGTCCCAAAACAAGCAGAAACTTTTAAAATAAATCTCTGCAGCGTCGCAGCGATACTCCAAGATGTTAAAGGTTCCGCTGTGCCTCCTCCGAAGTCCAAAAAGATTTTCTCCCCTCTTTTGGTGCGCTAGTTTCATGGCAGGTTGCCAGCCACAGTTGTGGGAGCTCGGCAGTTAGTTGATAAGACTGCTCGCAGTCCCAAAACAAGCAGAAACTTTTAAAATAAATCTCTGCAGCGTCGCAGCGATACTCCAAGATGTTTAAGGTTCCGCTGTGCCTCCTCCGAAGTCCAAAAAGATGTTAGCATAAAATACTTTTGGTAAACACTTTAAAATGGGGGTGGGAGGAGATGACTACTAAAGAATGGAGACTGGGGGAAATGGAAATTTTAATTGGGGATGAGGCGCAGCAACCGGAAGTGACTGTTGCCGTTGGTAACGATTCAAATGGATAACTATTTTCAGCTGTTTTTTTGCACAGAAACGGATCCCGTTGCAGGATATATAATGAAACCAGTCAGTATCAGTTCTAGCAGTGATTACCGTGAATTCTTTCATCGATACTGGAATACGTTTTCGAATTTTTTTAAATATTTGATGCCTTCGGAAACCAAGTTTGCAACCGACAAAATATGCTTCCAATGGCTATAATGTAGGTGATATATAGAAAGGCAGTTGACAAACGAGGTCAAATCAACAGGAGAAAAATCATCCACGCAGATAGAGATGTTGCTAATTTGTTTCCGAGCCTTTACTCTGGTGGTAATGAATATATATTCTGAAATGTATGACACCGTTACATAAAAGCACGGCCTCGTAGTCCGTAAACTAACATTATTTTGCACGTCTGACTGAAGATTCGGTCCCCAATTGTATGTCGATCACACTCAGGTAAATCCAGCGACTCCCCTGACAGAGAATATAATAATTGGAAGGGATATGCAGCAGCATGCGGAGAGAGGAGGGAGGCTGAACGGTCGGTAATTTTGCTTCAAAGACTTGGTGCATGAGCAGAATGGATTATTGTACTTACCTGCGTCTCAGTAATATTATCCCATGAATCATTTCTCTAAGCATGAAGAGAGATTAGGACGGGGGTTGAAGGCAGGTACGATAGGAAAATGGCCGAATATTGCAAGTTTAAGGGAGGATAGTGAAGACAAATTTTGGAGAGAAAGAGAGAACATTTTTTCACCTTTAAATAAATTAGTATGAATAAATGGAAAACATTTTGAAAGAATGTGCAAAATATCAGTAAGAGAGAAGAGAATCCGGATCGATATGCAGACTAAAATGTACATATTAAATAGAGATTTCGTCAGGCGGAAAAATATTGAAAAACATCAGACAAGGAGGTTGATGAGGTGATACTAATTAGAAAATAAGCATCCGAGGTTTGGACCGATCTTTATGTGGCTCTAACTACGAAACCGCATGGGAGACAACTGAAATCAGGATCGAGAATAACATCGACATAGTTGGATCGGCGGGTGCGTTCTGCGCTGACAGAGTCGGGTGATAGTTGCTGCAGTAGGTGGCAGTGTGAGGGTGGTGAGCCTACTTTCAACGTCGGGGTTAATTTTATTCGCGTGCAATCAGTGTTCGTTGATCGACGACTTTGATTAATAATGCTGACATAACATAAACAGTGACGCAATTAAACAGACCGGCAAGGACCACCGACAGCGGGCGAGACGACAGTCTAAAGAACAGGAAGGGCAATATAAATATACGCGAATTCTCAAGTTAATGCTTAAAATAGAAGTATACCAGGAGGATTAATAAGGACGAAATTATAAAACATAAAGTCGATATCGAGCGGAGCACGACTAGTTCGAATTATATTTGTACAAGAAGACCTACCAGGAACAGCAATAATAGCAAGGAAGGCAAAGTAAATCGGCTGGATACCCTTAAGTAACAAAATAATCCGATCTCCAAATGGGATCTGGTCATAGTGCGCAGCAAGCTCACTGAACGCCCAGAACACATTACGTCCCATTGACGTGACGTTAAATTCTGTTTCTCTCATTCCCCTTTCCGTTGCTGCAACATTCAGATATCCTGTTCTCTGACTCAGATGCAGTGACAGAACGGTCGAATTCATAGTTGTCAGATTGCGAATGTTGTTCTCCATCTTCGTGGGCATTTGTGCAGAAAGTATTGTTGACACGACTAAATCACCCAATGATAACTCGTCTTTAAATGGCTACGGAGTAGTCAATTAGGCTCCGCTGAGACAGCCCTTAATCGCAGACAGCGGGAAACAAACAAGCGCTGTTAACCATTTCCATCCCAACATTTACTTGCCGTCGATGCCAAGTGTTTGTCCAATCTATCTGAGATTTGTGAAGAGTAGATGAACGGAAAGCACTTTCAGGGAACCTGTACAAAACCTATCTCCCATTGCAATGGAGAAAGCAGTGATCAAGGATGATGCGAAGAGAGACGGTAAAGACTGACGAAAAGTGATCAAATTTCATGATTTCCAACTAGTTATTCGTTAAAGTTGCAGGGCATCGTTTGTTCATCTCCCGGAATCATTATTACTCTTCCTGAACGTAAATTATCTGCCATTCAACGAACGACTTTGTTCATTCTCGTCACATTCTTGGCCTACAGGTTCGCTCAACGTGTACGGATGAACCTATGAATGTGATGATTCCACTTAAAAGCTCCTCGAACATCTGGTTTCGAGGAATCGCATCTTCTTGCACGCGTTCTGATGACCCTTTGAGACCACTGAATATTCATGCGGAAAAAGAGCGCGGAAGATATAGTATCATAAGCCAATGCTCTCCGACAGCTCTGATTTTCAAAGTCTTCAGAGAGATTTAGGCCATTTGGAAGAGTGGGCTGAAAGATGGCAGAGGGAGTTTAATGCTGATAAGTGTGAGGTGCTACATCTTGCCAGGACAAACCAAAACAGGACGTATATGGTAAATGGTAGCGAATTGAGGAATGCAGTTGAACAGAATAATCTTCAGGTTATTCTGAAAGTTATTCCTAGATCCCTCTGCAGTTGAACAGAGGGATCTAGGAATAACTTTCGGGATAACCTGAAATTGGAATCTCATGTAGATAGGGTGGTAAAGAAAGCTTTTGGTGTGCTGGCCTTTATCAATCAGAGCATTGCGTATAGAAGTTGGGATGTAATGTTAAAATTGTACAGGGCATTGGTGAGACCAATTCTGGAGTATGGTGTACAATTTTGGTCGCCAAATTATAGGAAAGATGTCAACAAAATAGAGAGAGTACAGAGGAGATGTACTAGAATGTTGCCTGTGTTTCAACACCTAAGTTACAGAGAAAGGTTGAACAAGATAGGTCTTTATTCTTTGGAGCGCAGAAGGTTAAGGGTGTCTTGATAGAGGTCTTTAAAATTATAAGAGGGATAGACAGAGTTGACGTGGATAAGCTTTTCCCATTGAGAGAAAGGAAGATTCAAACAAGAGGACATGATTTGAAAATGAAGGGACAAACGTTTAGGGGTAACATGAGGGGGAACTTCTTTACTCAGAGAGTGGTGGCTGTGTGGAATGAGCTTCCAGTGGAAGTGGCGGAGGCAGGGTCGATTTTATCATTTAAAAATAAATTGGATAGGTATATGGACGGGAACGGAATGGTTATGGTCTGAGTGCAGGTAGATGGGACTAGGTGAGAGTAAGTGTTCGGCACGGATTAGAAGGGCCGAGATGGCCTGTTTCCGTGTTGTATTTGTTATATGTTTATATGGTTATAAACATGAAAGGTTCGCTCATTACCGAAATGGCTTGATAGACATAGAGTTTGTCAGCAGAGGAACCGGCCTTTCCGCTCGACTGTTCCATGCGGAGAAGGAGGTTTAAATGAACTACTCCATTAACGTATGCTTTCCCCATATCCCTCTGCATTTTTGTTTTCTACGTTCCGTCCAATTGTCTTAAAATTATTTTAATCACCTTTACCCAATTCCTCTGGCAGTTGGTCCACGTGACCCAGACCATGTGTGTGAGAGAATGCCCTATAATTGCATCGCATTTTAGATTTTCCTTTCCTTGGAAACAGACTCTAACCATCCACATTACCTATGATGATAAATGGTCAAATGCCAACACTCAGCCTCCTTTCTGCAGAAACACAGTCTCTCCTTAAAACGTTAATGTTAAATATAGTTGTGAACCGTTCTTCACCTTCTCTGGCTAAATCATATCCTTCAAATGGTATGACTTTTGTAAGTGTAGGAAATAGACAACAGACAATGGGTGCAGGAATAGGCCATTCGGCCAATCGACCCAGCACATTCCATTAGCTTTCTTCACAACCTACTGTACCTGCACGCCAATTTTCAGTGACCGGTGTACAAGGACACCCAGTTCTCGCTGTGCCTCACCCTTACCTAACGTAACCCCATTGAGATAATAATCTGCCCCCTTGTTTTTGCCGCCAAAGTGGATAACCTCACATTTATCTATATTATACTACATCTGCCACGCATCTGCCCATTCACTCAACCGGTCCAGGTCACCAGCAACCTCCTAACATCCTCTTCACAGTTCACACTGCCACCCAGCATTGTGTCATCCTCAAACTTGCTAGTGCTGCTCCTAATTCCCTCTTCCAAATCAATAATATATATGGTAAATAGTTGCGGCCCCAACACCGAGACTTGCGGCATTCCACTCGCCACTGCCTGCCATTCTGAAAAGGACCCGTTCACTCCTACTCTTTGCTTCCGGTCTGCCAACCAATTTTCTATCCATGTCAACACCCTACCCCCAATTCCATGTGCTCTAATTTTAGTCACCAGTCTCCCGTGCGGGACCTTATCAAATGCTTTCTGAAAGTCTAGATACACTACATCCACTGGCACCCCTTCATCCATTTTACTTGTCACACTCTCAAAAAACTCCAGACGATTACTCAAGCATGATTTCCCTTTCCTAAATCCATGTTGACTTGGACTAATCCTTTTACTGCTATCCAAATGCCCCATTATTACCTCTTTAATAATTGACTCCAGCATCTTTCCCACCACCGAAGTCAGGCTAACTGGTCTGTAATTCCCCGTTTTCTCTCTCGCTCTTTTCTTGAAAAGTGGGATAACAATCCACAGGTACTGATCCTGAATCTATTGAACATTGGAAAATTATCACCAATGCGTCCACTATTTCCAGAGCCACCTCCCTGAGGACCATGGGATGCAGACCATCAGGTCCAGGGGATTTATCATCCTTCAGTCCCATTAGCCTACCCAATACTATTTCTCGCCTAATGAAAATCTCATTCAGTTCCTCTACCCCCTTAGTTCCTCTGTCCTCCAGTACATCTGGGAGATTGTGTGTGTCTTCCTTAGTGAAGACAGATCCGAAGTACCTATTCAACTCTTCTCACATTTCCTTGTTGCCCATAATAATTTCACCCGTGTTTGCCTTCAAGGGACCCACATTTGACTTTGCTACTCTTTTTTCCCTTAACGTATCAAAATAAGCGTTTACTGTCCTTCTTTTATTCCTGGCCAGCTTTCCTTCGTACTTCATCTTTTCAGCCCGTATTGCCCATTTTGTTCCCTTCTGTTGTCATATGAAAGTTTCCCTATACTCTGGCTTCAGGCTACTCTTTCAGATTCAGATTCAGATTCAGATTCAGATTCAGATTCAACTTTAATTGTCATTGTCAGTGTACAGTACAGAGACAACGAAATGCAGTTAGCATCTCCCTTGAAGAGCGACATAGAATATGATTGCAATAATTAAAATCTATTTACATGTATACAGACATAGTGTTTTTCCTGTGGGAGGAGTGTCCGCGGGAGGGGGGGGGGTGATTGACAGTCACCGAGGTACATTGTTGAGCAGTGTGACACCCGCAGGGAAGAAGCTGTCCCTGGACCTGCTGGTCCGGCAACGGAGAGACCTGTAGCGCCTCCCGGATGGTAGGAGGGTAAACAATCCATGGTTGGGGTGAGAGCAGTCCTTGGCGATGCTGAGCGCCCTCCACAGACAAATCTTGCTTTGGACAGACTCAATGGAGGGGAGCGAGGAACCGGTGAAGCGTTGGGCAATTTTCGCCACCCTCTGCAGTGCTTTCCGGTCGGAGACAGAGCAGTCGCCATACCATACTGTGATACAGTTGGTAAGGATGCTCTCGATAGTGCAGCGGTAGAAGTTCACCAGGATCTGAGGAGACAGATGGACCTTCTTCAGTCTCCTCAGGAGGAAGAGACGCTGGTGAGCCTTTTTGACCAGAGTTGAGGTATTGTGGGTCCAAGAGAGGTCATCTGAGATGTTGACCCCCAGGAACCTGAAGCTGGAAACACGTTCCACCTGATGTGGATGGGGGTGTGCGTGCCGCCGCTAGACATTCTGAAGTCTACAATGAGCTCCTTGGTCTTCTTGGAGTTAAGGGCCAGGTTGTTGTCAGCGCACCATGCTGCTAGGAGCTGGACCTCCTCCCTATAGGCCGACTCATCGTTGTTGCTGATGAGGCCAATCACCGTTGTATCATCTGCATACTTGATGATGGTGTTAGTACCATGTACAGGTGTGCAGTCGTAGGTGAAGAGGGAGTAGAGGAGGGGGCTCAGCACACAGCCCTGTGAAACGCCGGTGTTCAGGGTGAGGGTTGAAGAAGTATGCTTGTCTAACCTAACAGACTGGGGTCTGTTAGTTGGAAAGTCCAGTATCCAGTTGCAGAGGGAGGGGTCGATGCCCAGGTTACCGAGTTTGGTGATCAGTTTAGAGGGTATAATGGTGTTGAATGCTGAGCTGTAATCGATGAACAGCATTCTTTCGTAAGTATCTCTGTTGTCGAGGTGGGAGAGGGCGGAGTGAAGTGTCGTTGAGATGGCATCCTCCGTATTCCTATTCTTGCGGTAGGCAAACTGATAGGAATCCAATGTGGGGGGTAGGCAGCCTTTGAGGTGTGCCAGGACCAGCCTCTTGAAGCACTTTGTGATGATGGGGGTAAGCGCAACTGGGCGGAAGTCGTTGAGGCTTGCCGCAGTGGAGTGTTTTGGCAGATGGAGGTGGTTTTAAGGCACGTTGGGACAACTGCTTGGGCAAGTGACAGGTTGAAGATGTCAGTCCAGACGTCTGTCAGCTGCGCAGCACAGGCCCTGAGGACGCGCCCGGGGATGCCGTCAGGGCCAGCAGCCTTACGTGCATTGGTCCTACTCAGTGCCGTCGTAGGGGTTGAGTGTGAGGGGTTGGTGATCAGCAGGAAGCACAGCCTTGATGGCTGTCTCTAGATTGTCCCTGTCGAAGCGGCCATAGAAGTGGTTAAGCTCCTCAAGGAAGGAGGCGTCGCTGGACGCGGGGGTGGTGTTGGTGGGTCTATAGTCCGTGATGGCCTGGATGCCTTGCCACATGCGTCGGGGGTCGGAGTTGTTGTTGAGGTGCTCCTCAATCCTGAGCTTATGGCAGTGCTTGGCCTTCTTGATGCCCCTCTTCAGGTTAGCCCTGGATGAACTGTAGGCTCGAGCATCGCCTGACCTGAAAGCGGTGTCCCGTGCTATCAGCAGTAGCCTGACCTCGCTGTCCATCCATGGCTTCTGATTCGGGAATATGGTCACCCGTTTGAGGGAGGTGACACTATTGATGGTGGAGTTTATAAAGTCCGGAAAAGAGGATGTGTAGGAATCAATGTCCGTGTGGGAGTCAAGGGTGGCCTGGGCTGCAAACGCCTTCCAGTCAGTGTTTCCAAAACACTGCTGAAGTGTGGAGTCCGCTTCCTCTGACCAGACTTTAACTGTCCTCACAGTGGGTTTAACCCGTCTGATGAGTGTGGAGTACTTAGGGAGCAGGAACAATGAGAGGTGATCAGACTGACCAAGATGGGGGAGGGGGACGGCTTTGTAAGCTTCAGCCATGTTAGTGTAGACTTTGTCCAGTGTCTTGTCTACTCTAGTGGGGAAGAATACATGTTGGTGGAATTTGGGGAGTACAGTCTTCAGGTTGGAGTGATTGAAGTCACCCGCAACAATGAAGCCTGCCTCGGGGTTGTCCGTCTGTTGTATGCTAATGGCAGTATGCAGCTCTTTCATTGCATGCTTGGCATTAGCATCAGGAGGGATATATGTTATTGTAATTGTTATATGGTTATATGGTTATATGGTTATATAGGCTGCAGTCACAACAGTGGAGGTGAACTCTCTGGGCAGATAGAACGGTCTGCATCTAACCAAGAGGAACTCAAGGTTAATTGAGCAGTGACTCTCGATGATGGTGGAGTCCGTGCACCATGCTTTATTTACATAAATGCACAGACCCCCACCTCTGGTCTTATCGGAGTCTGTTGTCCTGTCCGCTCGGAGTTAGCTGGATGGCGCTATCGGGAACGTAGATGTTGAGCCAATTTTCCGTGAAGATCAGGATGTTGCAGTCTTTGATCCAGTTGTGGGAGGTGATCCTTAGCCGGAGTGCGTCCATTTTGTTTGCCAGTGAGCGCACGTTGGCGAGGAAAAGGCTAGGAATCGCTACCCTGTGTGGGGCTAGCCATAACCTGGCCTTTAACCCACCTCTGCGTCCCCGGCGGTGCTTTCGTACGCGTCGCCGTCTGTTGGTGCTTCCGGTCGGCCGAGCTGGCTTGGTGCGCGTTGATGTTCTGCCGGTCCGTTGTCCGCGGCTCCGTGGCACCGGTGGCGGCCTCCAACCCAGCGGTACCGCTGGCTTTCTCCAGCCCCGCGGATCCGGTGGCGATCTCTTTGCTGTGTTATATATCTTTTGTTTTAGTTTTATTCTATCCCTAACGTCTCTTGTCAGCCACGGCTGTATCCTACTCCCCTTAGAATCTTTCTTCCTTTTTGGAATGAAATGATCCTGCGTCTTCCGAGTAAGCCCAGAAATTTCTGCCATTGCTGTTCCACCGTCATTCCTGCTAGGATCCCTTTCCAGTCTACCTTGGCCAGCTCCCCTCTCATGCCTTCATAGTGCCCTTTGTTCAACTGCATCACTGCCACTTCTGAAGGTGGATCAACATAAAGACGCAGTGAGCAGCAACAAGAGACACACCAAGAAAGAACTTAATAATTCTCATATTTAACATTTAAATTGTTCTTATATTTTAAGAGTCATTCACATTTTAAACATTAATAAATCCTTTTTCCACTTTTACTGCCTGCGTGTTCTTCATCACAATGCGAACCTAATGGGCAGGAGTGGATGCTCTGTGGGAGAGCCACTAATAGTGCACGGGGGTAGTTTGTGCGGAGATGGACTAAATGCGTGGGTGCAAGGGAATTGCAAGGAGCAGAGTAAGGGGGGAGGGGGGTGAAGGGAGGAGGGGTGACTGAGTGAACTGCCAGCTTACCAGGCGTGAGTGACTGCTCTGCCAGCCCACCAGCCATGAGTAAGTGAACTGCCAGCCCACCAGCCGTAATTAACTGAACTGCCAGGCCAATAATCCATTCAGTCCACTCTCTCCCCCTTCTCTCTCGCAGAGTCTGTCATCTGTTTTGGGCAGAATTTCTGGTAGTTTCTCAGCTGCCAGCCTGCCAGGTCTGAGTGACTGTAGTACCAGCCCTCAGAGACTGAGCTGCCTGGTCTCAGTGACTGAGCTTCCAGCCCAAGCATCCATTCGGCCCACAATGTGCATACTAGCCCTCTGGAAACCAGACATTCGGCCCACAACACCCATACAAGCGCAACAGAAAGCCCCCCCCCCCCCCCCCCCCCCCCACTGGCCAGCAATATTGGAATTGGTGGAGAGGTGGAATGTTGCGTTGGGTGACCAGACCTCCCGTGGGATGCTGGGACGCAACGGGTCCCACTTAGTCTAGTTCAGATATATCGTTGACCACACGAATAATGTCACGGCATATGCAGATTCATACATACATACATATATACACACACACACACACACACACACACACACACACACACACACACACACACACACACACACACACACACACACACACACACACACACACACACACACACACAGCCACAGAGTTATATATATATATATATATTTATATATATATATATATATATATATATATATATATAGATATATATATATATATATATATATATAGATAGATATATAGATATATAGATATATATATATATATATATATATATATATATATATATATAACTGTGGCTGTGTGTGTGTGTGTGCGTGTGTGCGTGTGTGTGTGTGTGTGTGTGTGTGTGTGTGTGTGTGTGTGTGTGTGTGTGTGTGTGTGTGTGTGTGTGTGTGTGTGTGTGTGTGTGTGTGTGTGTGTGTGTGTGTTTATGCCTGGCTGTGTTTATGGGTGGCAGCCTTTGATTCGTTGCTATGCCAACAGCACACGCAGAAACGCCGAGATGTTTTCCATTTCGGTAGCGATTTCACTTTTACATCCACATATCCACTCCTGATTAAATTTCGTCCTGTTTATGTACACATTTTTAATAAAATCTTTCTCCCCCCCAAAAGGTCAAAATGTTTTTTTTTAAAACAGCTCTCACCCATAGAATGTTGGTGAACGTCCCATCGTGTGATTTAACAATGCCCAATGCTCACAGATGTCCAATCGGAATGGAGCCATTTACATATGCCTTTGCAGCAGTCCCAGCCCCAGCCCCATCCCCCCCAACATCGCAGCCAGTGTCGAAGCGCGTCATCACGTGTGTGGGAATAGAGAAAGAGGATTGGGGGTGATAGGGAATGGGGAACAGATGGACTGCCACTACCCCTCCCCGTTCCACTCTCCCTCCCCACTATTTCTCCTCCTCCCCCAACCCTCCCCCCTTCCTCCCTCCCCCATAGCTCTCTCCCCCTCCCCATCTTTCTCTCCTCCCCTTCCCCCACCCCTCTCTCCCCCCTCTCCATCTCCCTCTCTCATCCCTCCCCCTCCTCCCCTCCCACCCCTCCCCCACCCGTCTTCACCCCATCCCCCCCCCACCCCTTCCTTTCTCTCTTGCACCACTCCCCGCTACCCCTCTCCCACCCCCTACCGCTCTCTCCCCCTTCCTGCCCTCCCCGTTCTCATCCCACTCCCCACTCTCCTCCCCTTTCTACCCCCTCTCTCTCCCCCTACCCCGCTCTCCTCTCCCTCCCAAATCTCTCCCGTTTCCTCCTCCCCCTCCCCCTCTCCCCTCCCTCTCCTCTTCTCACCCTCTCGACACCCCATCTCCCCCCTCCCCTCCCCCACCTGTGTGTTTGGGGGGTGGTTAGTGTGGGTGTGATGCCGCAGCCCGCCCCCCCCCCCCGCAAACGCGCGTTGGGGAAACAGACCCAACGGGTCTGCACTTGGTCTAGTGTATATATATATATATATATATATTATGCAGATTCATATACCCCTTATGGACGATGTACAGCGGCCTAACAATCCACAAATCCGCATTCCTTTGCAAAACTGAGCACGGAGAAAACCCACGCAATCATAGTGAGAACGTGCAAACTCCATTCAAATGGATGGAGCTGCTCCCAAACCATGTTATGATGCACTCCAATAAAATGCTTTCTACGGCATCTATAAATTTGTGAGAATTGGTGGGGACATACTGAACCACCTAAGCCTGCTAAGGCATTGGAATATGAGTGGCTAGAAATTGGGAGCTCCAGCTTGCCAAGGCGGACAGGTTACTAGTGTTCGGCGAAACGGTCGCCAAGTCTAGGTTTGGCTCGAACATGTAGATAGAGGTGGCGGCATTCCGAGCACTGAATGCAAAAGACGAGGTTGGAAGTAGAACATATGACCCTCCAGAACCAGGGATCACACTTTAAGAATAAGGGGCAGGCCAAATAGGGCTGAGATGAGGAAAAACGTTTTCACCCAGAGAGTTGTGAACATGAGAGCTGTGAAGGCAGTGGAGTCCAATTCACTGGATGTTTACAAAAGAGAGTTATATTTAGCTCTTAGGACTAACTGAATGGGGAAAAGAAGGTACGGGGTACTGATTTCGGATAAACGGCCGTAATTATATTAAATGACGGTGCTGGTTCGAAAGGCCGAATGGCCCTCCTGCACCTATATTTCCCCTCACGGAAGATGGAGGAGAGAGAATATGTGTAGCGACAAGTGTTATACCTGTGGAATTTTGCTCGTATAGGATGGAGATGAGTTGTAGAAAGTATCCATATTACTCTGAGTCACTCTATAAATAGACATGTTAATGAATGGGCCAAATGAATGTATTATATACCCGACGTTTGGCAACATATGCGGGCGTGTTATAATAATTGGGAATTCATCCTGCAACATTGCATTTTAGGAAATAAAATAAATGAAAAATATTCGTGAACCTGAGTATATGATGGACAGTAATATCATAGATTGCCCTTGCATTCCGCCTGAGTCACTTTGATTCTCTTGCGCTCACCGAGTCTGGAACACGCGTTTACCGGGAACACATGAAGACTTTACGTCTTTGTTCAAAAGGGGAAACGCCGAGACTGATTAGTGGACAACGGATGCCATTAATCTGATCGGCCAGATGCTGACTGCGCGTGTAATTTCCATGAAGTTATATGTTGGAATACAATTAGGCAAGTCAGCATTTCGACGGTTATCGGTGGTGTGGCACTGAAACTAATGTGAAATTTATACAATAGGACCCACAGACGCGAAAATAGCTTAACATGAAACCATTGGTCAATTAAATCAAAACCATTGGGAAATAACCAGTGGAATATATTTGCAGCATTTCAGAATAAAAGAACAATGACGTCTATATGGTCACGGAGTTTCCAGTGTGAAGATGGTTAGACAAATCCAAGTTTCTAAAATGTTGCAGGTACAAATTTAATTTATGTGTTTCCATAACATTAAATGATTATAAAAAACATCAGGCATAGATGCTTTGGAGTATCACAGTTGTCCTCTCATTCCGTAAGTCACGGCTCTTCAGCGATCGTAGTCTCACCTGTACACAAGTTAACATCTCGGGATGGCTAAAAACCTAAACACGTCTCTCTCTCTCTCTCTCTCTCTCTCTCTCTCTCTCTCTCTCTCTCTCCTCTCTCTCTCTCTCTCTCTCTCTCTCTCTCTCTCTCTCTCTCTCTCTCTCTCTCTCTCTCTCTCTCTCTCTCTCTCTCTCTCTCTCTCTCTCTTTTTCCCTTTATTGTAGTCAGTGCGCCCAAGATCACACAATCGTCTCGAGTTTAAACATTAAACGCACTGCACTCTGGCTGAAGTCGGCGACTTCAGTCAGAGTGCAGTGCGTTTAATGTTTAAACTTCAAGTCGCCAATTCATATCGCAGCCCTGGGCATGAACGAAACAAAACATAATTAATGTCCATGCAGTGAGTGAGTGTTACTGGCATGAACCCGACCCTCTCCTTCTCAACGCTCCCGCAACTTTATCCCTGGCTAGACTCCCCACACGCTGTGAAAGGAACTCTCCCCCAAATTGTCTTGTTACTCACGATACGTGACTCATTTATAATTATTTATTTATATTTCTTCGCACTTAGTTAACGCCATTCTGAAGGTAGTATATTATTTAGAACCGGAGCTAAGAACGTGGAAATGATTGTTAGAAGAAGTGAATTCGATGGCTTGTGAAATGCAGCGACTGCTGGTTAAAATGGTAGTGTTGAGGGAATGCAATGAACATATAGTGCTCCGAATTGGCAGATGAAAACCACACGTGAAAATCCGAAACAGAAAAGAAATGGTTTATATTGTATCTGAAACGTAATCGGACTAAACATTCCTTATCTGTCAGTACGGCTGGAGTTTGGTTGGCGAACTGACCAAAATATCATTGATACAATTCAGGAAAGTGAGATTGAGGTTATTGTACAGCAATCGAATGCAAAGGAGATGCTCTACACCGCACAAGCTGGAATCATGAGTGAAGAGCAAACTGCACGAGAAACTCAGAGCGTCAGGCAACCCCTACCAAGGGACCACACACAGACTATGTATCGGATTGGGATGTGTAGCAGCCAAAGATGAACTGAAGACATATATTGCGTTGTTCTAATGTGGATGGTTGCTGTGAAAAAGCAGCAAGTGGGTGAGGTCCGACGCGATGTGACTATAATGGGTCCGTCATTTCCAAGTAGTTCTTTCTAAGTTTCAACACAAACAATTGCCCGGTCTGAACAAATTTCGTCGATCGACACTGGAAATCTTTTCGTATAGAGACCAATCCCTCGCGTAGTTTAGCAGGCGGCTACTTACCATGTTTCTCTGACCAAATGCCCTTGCTCATCCGATTGATTTAGTTTTTAATCATTCCAATAATAGCCTCCACTGGAAACTTCACCATGTTCACAAACTCCATCCTGAATTTGGCCTGAGTCACTCCATAAATAAACGTGTTGGTACAAAGGCTGAGGTTCTGTAGTATGTACCCGAACTGACCAAATATATATTCAGGGGGGTTATAATAATTGGGATTTCTTCCTGCAACGTTATAATATAAATAATGCACAACAGCTGTTACCCACAGAAGTATGAAACTGCCTGATATAGTGAAAAGCAAAATTATAGACCTCCTCCTGCTCTCCATCTCAGGATCATTCTGATTCCCCACATTTCCTTGGCCCCTCAGCGCCTTACTGACGCGACTAGCCAATAAAATGTGCCTGACTGTCAGAATATTGAAGAGCACAATTACGGCGAAAGGGAGTAATGGAACGACTATCTTATCCAACCGACCGTATTCCACCCATCCCGGATCCTTATAATACGATGGTTTTCTATCACAGAACCACGGAACGTTATTAATGATCACTCTAGGTTTAGAGATGAAATAGAATGGAACGTGTTTTAAACAAAACAGGACCCCTGTTGTTCCCAGAACCACAAGAGCACTTTTTCCGGTGCAATATTTTGGTTTCAGCCTCTGGCAACAAATGAGGACAAAGCGATCAAAAGTGAACATGACGGTAAACCAGACCGAACAGTCTCTGGTGGCGCACATAAGGACGAATATTACGGTGCAGTACGGGTAGATATCGAGAAAAGATCCGGAGAAGTAAAAACTAATCCGTCTCAGAATGACGGCGGTGACGACTGCCAGAAGGTCCGCCGCCGCCATCACGATCAAATACCGAGTGGTGCAAGTGGACAGACCGCACTATCCCCGGGACAGGATGGCGATTGCAACCAAATTCACTGTAAACAAGGAAACGAATTGCATATTAGTGACAACGCTTCTAGCTTGCCTGAGATCTAATAACCATATAACATATAACCATATAACAATTACAGCACGGAAACAGGACATCTCGTCCCTTCTAGTCCGTGCCGAACACTTATTCTCCCCTAGACCCATCTACCTGTACTCAAATCATAACCCTCCATTCCTTTCCCGCCCATATACCTATCCAATTTATTTTTAAATTATAAAATCGAACCTGCCTCCACCACTTCCACTGGAAGCACATTCTACACAGCTACCACTCTCTGAGTAAAGAAGTTCCCCCTCATGTTACCCCTCAACTTCCGTCCCTTAATTCTCAAGTCATGTCCTCTTGTTTGAATCTTCCCTACTATGAATGGGAAAAGCTTATCCACGTCAACTCTGTCTATCCCTCTCATCATTGTTCAACCTTTCTCTGTAACTTAGTTGCTGAAACCCAGGCAACATTCTAGTAAATCTCCTCTGTACTCTCTCTATTTTGTTGACACCTTTCCTATAATTAGGCGACCAAAATTGTGCACCATACTCCAGAATTGGCCTCAACAATGCCTTGTACAATTTTAACATTACATCCCAACTTCTATACTCAATGCTCTGATTTATAAAGGCCAGCACACCAAAAGCTTTCTTTACCACCCTATTTACATGAGATTCCACCTTCAGGGAACTGTGCACAGGGTATTCCTAGATTCCTCTGTTCAACTGCATTCCTCAACTCACTACCATTTACCATGTACGTCCTATTTTGATTCGTCCTGCCAAGATGTAGCACGTCACACATATCAGCATTAATCTCCATCTGCCATCTTTCAGCCCACTCTTCCAAATGGCCTAAATCTCTCTGTAGACTTTGAAAATCAACTTCATTATCCACAACACCACCTATTTTAGTATCATCTACATACTTACTAATCCAATTTACCACACCATCATCCAGATCATTGATGTACATGACAAACAACAGTGGTCCCAACAGATCCCTTTTGCACCCCACTAGTCACCGGCCTCCAACCTGACAAACAGCCATCCACCATTACTCTCTGGCATCTCCCATTCAGCCACTGTTGAATCAATCTTGCTACTCTACCATTAATACCCAACAATTGAACCTTCTTAACCAGGAACATTGTCAAAGACCTTACTGAAGTCTATATAGACAACGTCCACTGCTTTACCCTCATCAATTTCCCGAGTGGTCTCTTCAAAAAATTCAAGAAGATTAGTCAAACATGACCTTCCAGGCACAAATCCATGTTGACTGTTCCTAATCAGACCCTGCTTATCCAGATGCTTATATATATTATCTCTAAGTATCATTTCCATTAATTTGCCCACCACTGACGACCCACAAACTAACAGGTCATTAATTGCTAGGTTTACTCTTAAAACCCTTTTTAAACAATGGAACAACATGCGCAATGCGCCAATCCTCCGGCACTATTCCCGTTTCTAATGACATTTGAAATATTTCTGTCATAGCCCCTGCTATTTCTACACTAAGTTCCCTCAATGTCCTAGGGTATATCGTGTCAGGACCTGGAGACTTATCCAATTTTATATTTTTCAAAAGTGTCAGTACTTCCTCTTCTTTGAATCTCATAGTTTCCGTAGCTACTGTACCTGTTTCCCTCACCTCACATAATTCAATATCCTTCTCCTTGGTGAATACCGAAGAAAAAACATTGTTCAATATCTCCCCCATCTCTTTTGGCTCTGCAGATAGCTGTCCACTGACTCTCCAATGGACCAATTTTATCCCTTGTTATCCTTTTGCTATTAATATAGCTGTAGAAACACTTTGGATTTACTTTCACCTTACTTGCCAAAGCAACCTCACATCTTCTTTTAGCTTTTCTAATTTCTTACTTAAGATTCTTTTTACATTCTTTATACTCCTCAATCACCTCATTTACTCCATGCTGCCTATAATTATTGTAGATCTCTCTCTTTTTCCGAACCAAGTGTCCAATTTCCCTTGAAAACCATGGCTCTTTCCAATTTTTACTATTTCCTTTCAACCGAACAGGGACATAAAGATTCTGTACTCTTAAAATGTCATCTTTAAATGTCCTCTATTTCTCCTCCACATCCTTCCTAATCTGAAGATATGGACTATGTAATTGAAATGTTTCGATTTCGGTTGGAGTTCATTGCGAAATTTGAAATTATTCGCAGTGCGGTTCCGGACATGACATTTCCTCAAGGGGAACGAGATCCATTTTCGTCGCCCATGGGCCGGACACGAATTGCCCCTAAATCACGTTGCTGAAAGAGAGTCCAGTGGTCAGAGAATAAGCATCAGCTATTTGAATGATACTTGGACAGAAATATGGATGGGAAATGTTCAGAGTGATACGAACCGAAACCAGAACAATTAGTGGCAAGTTTAGATGGGGCTTGTTGGTGGACAGGGATGAGTTTTTCGAGCAGTATATATATCTCTGTGACGCTCGCAATGATTCGGAACATTTGAATAAATGTTTGTATCGCCAATGCATTGCAGAACTCGACAAAATGAATGTAATTGTGATTAGTGTACGGACGTACTTCATGGTCGGTTAAATTGGGCATATTTCAATGTAATTCGACTTTCGGAAACTCCCAAAACCACCGATTACAGAAACTGCACGTTGTCGTGTAAACGACAGTGTCTCGCATTGCATTTCCTTGACTTTCTGACAGTCGCGGTTGCCAGATAACAAAAGCAAAAGCAGCGATTTTGTGAGGTAATCGGTCTTTATTAAATAGGAATGGGACATTAATGGGAGGATTTAAACTTCGTATCGATTTAATCACTGTGCAATGTACGAATTCCAGTAAATCCGTAACTGACAATCAATGTGTGATCAAAATATAAATCTCGGTGTTTCAGACTCCATACCTTTATAACGAAAAACAATTCAATGAAGAGGTATTACAATCTACCATCATTGTATTCTGTATAGTTCACAATGACAAATGATTTCCTGGTTTATAAATCTAAGTTATTTTTACATTGTTCACAATTATTCAGTAAAGCCAACTGTCGGTGCAGCGGATCCTCCGTTTAAGAAACGGAACCAAGTGTGAAGGCGATTCTGAATTGACATCGCTGAATATACATCGCTTACATCCACTTACCGAGAACGCCAAGAGCAGCAATAATGACAACCCAAATTTCCACCAACCCTGGTTGTGTGGCAAATACATTATATCTATCTCTAACTATCTAATGATGTAGAATACTCTCTGGAAAATGTTAAATTCCTCCAGCATCCTATCCGCGAATGACGTGGTCCCGCGCACAGAAAGACGTTCAGATGTACAGCCGCGGTGACTGATTACCTCCCGAACTTTATAATTTATAGTTAGTGGGTTACCCAAGGGGGAGGCCTCGTTGCGACATTATTCAGAGGAGCTACCTTTCTGATTATTGAAAATACATGACGACATCGCAGTTAATTCGAAGTTGTGTTGCAATATCTGAGTCTTGATTGGGATGTAAACAAACCTGATGCAGGGGAATGGAAATCCACACGTGGACAAAAGCATAATTAGTGTACAATTTCTGATTGAATAAACAGAGGTTTGTAAATTAGGAAAGTTGCAGTCATAGTATGGCGGCACAGTGGCGCAACCGGTATAACTGTTACCGCACAATACCGGACACCCGGGTCTGTTCCCAACCTCGCATGTTGTCTGTGTGTAGTTTGAACATTTTTCTCTGTGACCGCCGGGGTTCTTCCGGGTGCTCTGGTTTCACCTCACATCCCAAAGACGTGCGGATCCATGCCGTGTGTTTTATATTTGCCCATTACCCAAATCTCATTTGCCCGCTGGAGGAATGTGTCTCTCTGTGACCGGGCTATTTATGTGTATATTGTATCGAGATCTATGACTGGAAGCGCATAGTTCCTTGAAAGTGGCATCGTAAGTAGATAAGGTTGTGAAGAAGACTTTTTGTACGGCCTGGTTCATCATTCCGCGCAATGAGTATAAAAATGGGGTGGTAATTACAGATATTACAATTGTACAAGACATTGACAAAGCCGTACCTAGAGAGCTCTATTGGAAACATGCTACATTAAAGATGCCATTAAGCATATGATCACTATGGTCATTCACCGTCAATACAGATGTACAGTTGGAGAATGTTCGGGGCTAGGCGAAAATGACACATCATGGTTGAGCACGCTTTTCAGGCAGGGATGCGGCACTGAGCCTGGTTCGGTGGTAGAACAAGGAAGTGTAATGTCACACAGAGCCATAGTGATAGGTGACATTATTTAACGGGTTGTAGTGGTTCTTCTGTGGCAGCAATCGCGTCCCCATGTTTAATGTTCAATGGAATTAGGCAAAAGGAAATAAATCATGTCTGCTGAGTCTGTAGAATGCTATAGGCGTATTGCGAGCAAAGTTTGGCCGCAAATCTAAGGAAGAACTAGACTAAATGGGACCCTTTGGGACCCATGTTCATACGGGTGGGCTGGTTTCCCGACGTAATATTTCACCTCTACAACAATTGCAATATTGTTGGCCAGTGGGGGGGGGGGGGCTTTCTGGAGCGCCAGTATGGTTGTTGTGGGCCGAAGAGACTGGATTCCAGAGGGCTAGTATGGACATTGTGAGCCGAATGGATTATTGGGCTGGCAGCTCAGTCACTCAGGTCTGGTGGGCTGGCAGCTCAGTCACTCAGGCCTGGCGGGCTGGCAGCTCAGTCCCTCGGGGCTGGTGGGTTGGCAGCTGACACACTCAGGGCTCGTGAGATGGCAGCTCAGTCACACAGGGCTGGCGGGCTAGCAGATCAGTCATGCAGGGTTCGTGGGCTGGCAGCTGAGAAACTGCCCGAAATTCTGCCCAAAACAGGCGAGAGATGCTGTCAGGGAGAAGGGGAAGGGATGTAGAATCAATTTTAGTCATGTTTCATCTTTTTCTACAGATCTCAGCAATGAAGGAGGAAAGCTTATCCTGGCCTTGATCTCGCAGGGAGCAAATAAAGGGAGAGAGGAGAATACCGGGGTGGGATTTAATACCTACAAGGGGAATACTTACTGATGGGCCGAAGGGACTCTTCCTGGGCTAGTACAAGCCTGATGGGGAAAACCGACTCTTCAAAAACAATTAAAAGAGTGAAATCTCAGTGAAAGGCATGGCACAGGCCTTTTGGGCCAAAATGCTCCTCATGGGCTAACACCGGCGTTTTGGGCAAAGGGGACTGGTTTCTGGGCTAATAGGGGCCTTGTGGGTATTAATGGGTGGTTTCAGGTAGGCCCAGCAACTTAATTTATTTCCATTTCCATTTCAAGCACAGTACAAGGCCAATAACTAATTTAATTTCCTTTTCAAGCACAGTGCAAGGCCAACGACTCATTTCATTTCCATTTCAAGCACAGTGCAAGTCCAATAACTCATTTCATTTCCATTTCAAGCACAGTGCAGACTCACAGTTCAGTTTACTCACGGAGTAGATTCACAATTCTGGACTCAATTCTCACTCACGTCCTTCCAGAGTGACTGACTCACGTCCGGCCTGCGGGGTTTAAATCTACTAGGCCCCCGGAAGGGGCGTGACCTTCATCATAGTGACGGACAGCGAGAATACCACAGCTGATCTCACGATTCTTTTAAACATTCATAAATTTTATATTATTTCACCGATCGGAAAAAACCTTGGGGCGTTTGGAGGAGAGGAAGACGCTAGGTACGATGGCGAAAACATCATATCGATGGACGGTAGCGTTTTCTCTAAAATGTATTTAGAACGTAGGCAGGAAGTGGGCCAGATGAGACTTTTAGTAATCTATATTACTAAAAGTCTGATCTTGACCACTTCCTGTTGTTCTGTATATTGATTTTAGAAAAAAACGCTGCCACTTACGGCTGTGATTTTTGACCATTTTACTCAGAGTACTCCTCCGCTGCGTAGGACACGAGGATCTTTCCCATTGATGAAAAATAAAAGTTGAGACTCGGAAGTGTTGAGGGCCTCAGTCAGTCTCTGCAAGATAGGGGAGCGAGAGGGTCATGTCTCTGAGACTGAGCTGTGAATAACATTGAACATATGTCTACTAAACTGTGAGTGGTTTTACTGACCTATGAGTGCCCTTAATGTGGTTTGAAAATATAGTTTGGAAATGCTAAAGCTGTGTTGCCTTTGGTTTAGAAATGCTAAAGCTGTGTTGCCTTTGGTTTGGAAATGCTAAAGCTGTGATGCCTAATTAAAGTTGCCTTGCCTAATTAAAGTTGCCTTGCCTAATTAAATTTGCCTTGCCTAATTAAAGTTGCCTTGCCTGCTATATAATTAAAAGTCTAATCTTGACCACTTCCTGTTTGCACATTATCTTGATTTTAGGGGGAAAAACGTTACCACGTACGGTTGTGGGGTTTGGCTCATCAGGTGCCGAGGCATCGATGAAACATAAAATAATTATTAGTGTATAAAAAATGTTGAGATTCTCTCTCTTGTCAATCACGCCATGACGGCCACGCCACTTTTGGTGGAAGGAGGGAAGGGACTACAAAACCTAGATGTGTGGGCGTGGCTTCGTCTCTGCAAGATGGAGGAGGGAGAGGTCACGACTCGCTGTCTTTAGTGGCCTTGCACGCTGCTTGAAATTGTATGAAACTACACTTGAATTTGTTGGCCTTGCACCTGCTTGAAATGGAATTTCAAGGAATAGTCGTGAGTCAACTGCCAGCCCACCAGCCGTCAGTGAGTTGCCAGCACAACAGGCTTGAGTGAGTGAGCCGCCAACCCAAGAATCCATTCGGCCCACAATTTCCATACTAGCCATCCGGAAACCAGTCTCTTCAGCCCACAACACCTATACTAGCGCTCCAGAAAGCCCCCCCCCCCCCCCCCCCCCCCCCCCCCCCACCGGCCATGATGATGTTTCCACTAGTGTTAAATCAATGGATATACAATGGCAGAGATAGATGAATTCTAAATTAGTACGGGTGTCAGGGGTTACGGGAATAAGGCAGGAGAATGTGGTTAGGGGCGTGAGATAGATCAGCCATGATTAAATGGTGGCGTAGATTTGTTGGGCTGAATAGACTAATTCTGCTTCTATAACTTATGAACATGAACTTATGATGACCTCTACAATATTCATTATATGGTTATATGGTTATGGTGACCTCTACAATAGTGATCGCTGGAATACCCCTGGTGCCACGTGCTAGTGGGGGTAGGAACAGTCAAATGGGACAGGTGAATTGAGAACCAGAGGACATAGGTTTAACGTGAACATGAAAAGATTTAATAGGAATATGATGGGTAACTATTTCACACAAAGTGTGGTGGGTATATGGAACAATAATAATAAATAGTTAGAGAGGTACATGGATAGGGCAGGATTGGTGGGATATGGTTCAAACGCGAGCCGTTGGGACTAGTGGAGCTTGCACACATTGGCGGGTGTGTGCCGTAATGTCTGTTTGTTCACTGTATCACTCTATGTCTATATTATTCCTGCACACCTAACTGTCTATAGCATTCTCAAGTCAAGTCAGGTCACTTTTATTTCTATAGCACATTTAAAAAACAACTCTCGTTGGCCAAAGTTCTTTACATTGGTGGAGGTACTAACGTTATACAACATTGGTGCATAGATTATGTACATACATAAATATGCCCTCCCTCAGAGGACTTCAAGAACGGCTTGAGAGTAAAGTTGAGTTTTAAATCTCGACAAAGGAGTCGATGGAGAGGGGCAAGTCCGATGGGAAGAGGGATGCTGTTCCACAGTCTAGGAGCTGCAACCGCAAAGGCGCGGTCGCCCCTGACCTTATGCCTAGACCGTGGGATCAGTAACCCCAAGTCGGCCGATCTGAGGGACCTGGGGGAGGTGTGGTAGGTAAGCAGACTTTTGATGTAGAATTGGGGTCTCCATATATGCCTATGTGTCCCTATGTGTGCCTCTGTGTGCCTCTGTGTCCCACTGTGTGCCTCTGCGTCCCTCTCTGTGCCTCTGTGTCACTCTCTGTGCCTCTATGTCCTTTTCTGTGCCGCTGTGTCCCTCTCTCTCTATCCCCTCCCTGTCTAGCCGCGCCTGCGAGTTGGGAGCTTTGCGTGAGTGTATAGGGCGGGGCATGGGGTAAAAGAAGTGAATGAATAATATTAATATAATATCAACGGGGGTGGTTAGTGTGTGTGTGCATGTGTTGGGTGGGGGGGGGGGGTTAGTGTGTAAGAACCTTTTTCAAGCAGATTTGATTCAGTTTTGAATCAGGGTTTGCAATATAATTGTCAATAAGGAACAATTCTTTAAAAAATATTTCCCAATTATTATACAGATTTTTTTCTTCACACAAGTGGACTGCATTTTGTGAGAACGCCCCTTCATGTTTTCCTTTCTAATAGCTGTTGAAGATAAATGTTTCTTTTTATTTTCAGATTCTAATCTGAGCATGAGTAAAACATTTGAAAGTGGTGCTAGCAAGCGCAGGAGAAAGATACTTGAAAACGATATGGTAAAGAAGTTAAGACCAATCACTGCTTTCTTGGGTCAGCCATAGACAGAGGCAACAAGTGCCAGCGGTGAAGCAGATAAATTGCTACTAACACAAGGAAATCAGTCTCGTGGAGGTAACCAGGCATTCAACCAGAAGAAAACCTCCCTGAAACAGAAACAGCGAAGCAGGATATGGAACAGCAAGCTAAATATGAGGAAGCAGCCATTATGCCGGCTCAAAATGAAAATACAGAACTGATTAATGATGCCAATAGAGATGTACTGCAACATACGTCGGTTTGTGGACAGAATTATCAGGACGTATTCTATTGGGTAGAAAGCAGCCCCTCTCAAGTTTAGCATCGTTGTGGACCATTTACAAATTCCAAGCGAGTGTATAAAAATCAGTCTAGGCCTTGCACCAATGCTCTTTTTTATTCAACAAAAGTCAATGGATAAACATATAGCCGAGAGTGGTTTGTGTATTTTCACTCAAAAGGCCGCATATATTGCTTTGTTTGTAAACTATTTCCAAACGTCGTATCTTCTGCTACATCTTTAGCTTCTGAAGGATTTGATGATTGGCGAAACCCTTATCTTATCCAAACTCATGAAAACTCGGAGAAGCACAGGAATGCCATGTTGACCTACTTAACAAGAAAGCGAGGGCAAACTTTAACTTCAACGCTACAGGAGCAAATAAACGCTGAGCAGCAGTACTGGCGGCATGTCATGGAGAGAATTGTCGCCGTAATATGCACTCTTGCAGAACGAGGCTTACCATTCAGAGGAGACAATGAACAATTGGATCTCCAAATAATGGTCTTTTAGAGCTGGTTGCAAAATTTGATCAATTTTTACTGGCGCATATCAATCGGTATGGAAACTCCGGATCAGGAAATCCCTCTTATTTGTCAAAAACTGTATGTGAGGAAATAATTCAACTCATGGCAAAAAAGTTAAGGATGCAATTCTGGCTGACTTGAAAAAGGCTGGATTTTTCAGCTTGGCAGTGTATTCCACCTCTGACATTTCACACACTGATCAGTTGACATTAATTATCAGATATGTATCACCTGAAGACGGTTTGCCAAGTGGGAGATTTCTTAACTTTCCTTGAGCTAAAAAAACACTCAGGAGCAAGCATGGCTGATTTTGTGTTTAACTATCTCACTACTGAGCTTGAAATTGACTTTCCCAAATGCCGAGGGCCGTCTTATGACAATGCTGCCAACATAGCTGGTAGATTTAATCCATGCGCTGCTCACTCATTAAATTTGGTGGGCTGTTGATTGCTGCCTTGATGCAGTGAACTGTTTTGGAATTATCAATGACATTTATACCTTCTTTTGATCCTCCACAAAGAGATGGGCAGTTCTAAAATCATTTTTGAAACCTCAGCCAAAAGTGCCTAAATATTTGTTAGACACTAGGTGGGAGCCACATGCAAAAGCTACAGAAGCTATTTTGGAACGTTACAGCGCTATCACTGATGCCCTCAGTTATTTGTACTCAGATGTTAACGTGAAGGGTGATTACAGGCTTCAAGCTAACAATCTTTTGCAGAAATTGGAAGAAATTGAATTTGTGTTAATGCTGCATTTTGGACCCGTCTGCTAGGTCATTTCCACAAGATCAACACAGCCATTCATAATTCAAACTGTTATTGAGTACTTGTGCAAGTTTGTGCAGTTCATTGTTCACAGTTCACTTCGAAGAAACATATAAACTAGGTGCAGGAGGAGGCCATTCGGCCCTTCGAGCCAACACCGCCATTCATTGTGATCATGGCTGATCGTCCCCTATCAATAACCCGTGCCTGCCTTCTCCCCATATCCCTTGACTCCACTAGCCCCTAGAGCTCTATCTAACTCTCTCTTAAAGCGATCCAATGATTTGGCCTCCACTGCCCTCTGTGGCAGGGAATTCCATAAATTCACAACGCTCTGGGTGAAAATGTTGTTTCTCACCTCAGTCTTAAAAAATGACCTCCTCTTTATTCCAAGACTGTGGCCCCTGGTTCTGGACTCGCCCAACATTGGAACAAAATTACCTGCATCTAGCTTGCCCAGTCCTTTTATAATTTTAGATGTTTCTATAAGATACCCCCTCATCCTTCTAAACTCCAGTAAATACAAACCTAGTCTTTTCAATCTTTCTTCATATGACAGTCCCGCCATCCCAGGGATCAATCTCGTGAACCTACGTTGCACTGCCTCAATCACAAGGATGTCCTTCCTCAAATTAGGAGACCAAAACTGTACACAATACTCCAGATGTGATCTCACCAGAGCCCTGTACAACTGCAGAAGAACCTCTTTACTCCTATACTGAAATCCTCTTGTTAAGAAGGCCAACATTCCATTAGCTTTCTTCACTGTCTGCTGTACCTGCACGCCAACTTTCAGTGACCGGTGTACAAGGACAAACAGGTCTCGCTGTACCTCCCCCTTACCTATCCTAACCCCATTGAGACAATAATCTGCCCCCTTGTTTTTGGATTTGGTTAGCAAAATTGGAGAAGATTTTGATGAGCTTGAACAACAAGCAAAGGCCACCTTGCCATATGTTAACTACAGAACTGTCCCAGGGAGACAAAGAGTAAGGAAATGGCAAGGAAATGATGGAAGTGCGCCTGGTCCCGATGCTTTAGATAAACTCGCTTCAAGAGATAAGTTTGGGATAAAATCCTTTATTTCTATACTTGAAACGAATTTAAAAAGAAGAGTTACTGTGTACAGTGAAGTTGCACAACAGTTTTCCTTTCTTGCAAATCTGACTGCATCTAAGTAAGAAATTCAGCAAGGTGTTGAACTGTTGATGGAAGCATATTCAGAAGATGTTGACCTGAAACGTACTGATGAACTTTTGCACTTTCACTCGTACGTGAGACAAAGCCATAGGCATAGAGATGAGCATTCAGACCTTTATCAAATAGTATACAAGGAAACAATTCAGATGGCCTTCCCTAACGTGGAAGCAATCATGCGGCTGTTTCTTAGCTGAATGGTAACCAACTGCTCGGGAGAGAGGTCTTTTTGAAGACTCAAAATAATTAAAAATGAATTAAGGTCTCAAAAGAGGTTGTCTGCACTGAGCATTCTGTGCAGTGAGAGTGACAAACGTAGACAAACAGATCGTGGTGAACTTCTGGATGATTTTGCTATGAAGAAAGCGAGGAAAAAAACATTTTTGCTCTTAGTGTATTTGTAGTTTCTTTATTTCTTAATATTCCATATTTAACTCAAGAGACACGTATTGTCACATGCACCAATTGGTACACTGAAATTTGGGGGTCGCCATCCGACGTCGGAATGGGCGTACATTCTCAGCGGCTTGGATTTCAGAATCGGCCACTTCCTACCGGAGACCGCGGCTCCCGAAATCCACAGGCTGAGCTGGGTGGAGATTCACGCTGGCGGCCCTCGACAAAGGGTTCCCATGGCTCCGCGATGTTGAAATCAGCGCGGCCCGATGCTGGGAGCTCTGCAAACCACAGCTCCATGATGTTGAAGCAGCAGGCTTCAGAGCTTCAAACGGCGATCCAGGTAAGGCATCGCTCACTCCGCGGTGAATCCAATATGTATTTTAAAACTTTAAAAGTGTCACACTGTCACTGTCGGGTAGTCATGTAGGTATGTTGCAAAGCCTACCTGAAGCGTCGTTGAAGATCTGCTGCTGAGGCTGTGCGCGATTTTGGCGCCGTTTAGAGGGGGCGGGTTTAAAACGCGATTTTCTCTAAGCTGTTCCAATCGAAAATGTTCAGCCTAGTTAATTATTAACGAAAAATCGCTGGAAGACCCCGTCGCAAAAGCTATTATTAGGTTTAAAGGCCTTGAATAATAGTTATAGTAGTTTAAAAATCAATCTCTAAACCCGCGACCGTCAGCAACCGCAGGGTCTCATAAAGCAAATAGCAGAAGTTAGGTTGTATATTTTTACATTAAAAAGGGCTTCTAAAGATCCCTTTATACTAAGTTTAATATTGCGAGTAGCTCAATTTGGGCCCATTATATCGCGCAGTATTTTTCTCGGCATTTGGGGCACAAATCTACCGCAATGTGAACGTTCTAAACCAGCGCGTTCCACAGGGACCCACTGGAAAGCTGATTTAAATGGGCATTTATTTACAGCAATTAAACACTAAATTCCTTCCATTTGGCCTATAAATTAATGTAAATGAGATTTTAAAATTATGTTTTATTGTGAATTATTTGTGAATATTATTTGGACATTTAGGCTATTTAAAAATGTTAATCATTTATTAAGAAATGGATAGATGTTTAGATCTAGTAATTGAAGTCTGAAATTAGCTACAATTAGGTAACTAACTAATTATATGCTTTAATTTCAGGTCATCCAAGTAAGATTATTTTATATTTGTTTCAGAATGCTTCAATCTATGATAACTGAAAATTTCATTCAGTTCTCTTAATTTTTAAGAAAGTTATGGGCTTTTGACTGTTCACGATCACAGCTTTTTTGTTATGTCCATAGAAAATCAATAGGGAACAAGATGCTCATTTCCCAGTATGAAAATGGCCATAACTTTTTTAATACTTGAGATATGAAAGTGAATTAGGTGTCAAATTAAACTTATTTTTATGCTTTATCTGATGGGATAAATTACAGACTTGATTTTTAAAATCTCAAAATTTTGTAACATTGCTAAGTCATGGTCCTCGAATCGAGGGGGTGGGGGGTTGTGAGGGGGGACCTCACAAGTGAAGTGGCTTCATCTAAATCCGGCCCTGCTTGCCAGTGATAGAAGAAGTTTGAGAAGGAGAAGGTTAAATCAGAGGTATCAATGTTGCAGTTGAACAACGGGGACTATGAAGGTATGAGAGAGGAGCTGGCCATGGTCGTCTGGAAAAGGATCCTAGCTGGAATATCGGTGGAACCGCAATGGCAAGAATTTCTGGGCATAATCCTGAAGATGCAGGATTATGTCATTCCAAAGAGGATGAAAGATTGTAAGGGGGGTAAGAGGCAACGGTGGCTGATAAGGGACGTTATAAAACTAAAATAAAAGGTCCATAAAAGAGCAAAGAGAAGCGGCAACCCAGAGGACTAGGTAACTTTCAAAGGACATCAGAAACTGTACGGATGAAGTTCGCCAAGAATATAAAGAAGGATATTAAAAGCGTCTTTAGATATGTTAAGAGAAAAGGTTAGTAAAGACAAATATGGGTCCTTTGAAGGCAGAAACAGATGAAACTGTTACGGGGACAAGGAAATGGCTGAAGAGTTGAACAGGTACTTTGGTTCTGTCTTCACTAAGGAAGACACAAACAATCTCCCAGGTGTACTGGAAGTCAGAGGATCAAGGGAGACAGATAAACTGAAATAAATTTGCATTTGGCGAAACCTGTAGGGTCTGTTTCCATGTTGAATGTGTCTACGCCCTGATGACTCGATCGGTTTGAGCGGACAGATTTGCCGCTTGAGCCATCCCTTCGCCCACTCTTCATATCAACAACGCTGTGAATGCCGTCCTTTGTGTTTCATTGCCAGTTGCCCCATGAATAAGTACAAGTCAACAATATAAACAGGCCTGTGTCGGCCAAACATTATAATTTCCTTTCGATGCCTGCGTTGCTGAGTAGAAAAAAGGAACTACTGGTTTACAAATGCTTTACTGGTGAAAGTGTCATGTTTAGCAGCTGCTCGCGTGGTTGACAACCCGGTGCCTGCCTCGAATAATTCATCTGTCAGTTCACTCCATGTACCCACCATTCTTTGTCAAATAAAGTTGCCTTTAACATTTGTATTAAATATTTTACCTCTCACCTTCAACCTACGCTGCCAATCTCTTTATTTTTCTGGTTGAAATAAAATAAACTTCACCGTATCTATACGTTATTTCATACGTTTACGTGGACATTCTTTCGTCTCCTGCCCTCCTACGAGGCTCATCAAACTTTTCCACATAGCTTAGACCCATGAGTCCTCACAACGTCTTGGGAAATTACCTTTCCAGCACTTTCCAGCTTAATGGCATCTTTAATTTAGCATGTTTCAAATACCGCACTCTAGATAGGCCTTGCCAATGTCTTGTACAATTGTAACATTCCGACCTCATTTTTATACTCATTAATAATACCGAAGAATGATGAACGTGGTCGTACAAAAAGCCTTCTTCATAACGTTATCTACTTGCGATGCCACTTTGAAGGAACTACGCACTAGCAGTCATAAATCTGTATACAATAACGTGTACCATGTAGGGGATCTGAAGAAGCAAGTGGATGACCTCAGGTTCGTCCGAGAAACTGAGTAATTCCTTGAGAAGTCTTTCAGTAAGATTGTTACACCTAAGGTACTGGAAGAGAGAAAGTGGGTGACGGTGAGAAAGGGAGGGAAACTTGGAACGCAAAGGACCACGGGTGTTGTACCACTTGTGAACAGGTTCGCCCACTTAGAAGCCGTCGAGACAAAAGACGTTATCACACTGAGCGGCGGACTGGCTTGCGAAGCAAATGGGGCTGTTGAGCCAAAACCAAAGAGGCCAACGTCAGGCAACGCCAGTGTAGTTGGAGACTCCATTGTGAGAGGTACGGACAGGGGTTTCTGCGACAATAGACGGGATTCGAGGATGGTGTGCTGCATTCCTGGTGCCAGTATCCAGGATGTCAAGGACAGAGTGCAGAAAATCCTCAACAGCCGGAAGTGGTAGTGCATGTCGACACAAACGATGTCAAAAAGAAGGGGATGAATATTCTGCAGCGTGACTTTAGAGAGCTCGGAAAAATGCTGAAAAGCAGGACCTCCAGGGTTGTTATCTCCGATTTGCTTCCAGTTCCTCGTGCTGGCGAGAGCAGGAACAGGGAGATACGGGACCTGAATGTGTGGCTGAGGAACTGGTGCAGGGGGCAGGGATTCAGATTCTTAGATCACTGGGATCTGTTTTGGAGTAAGGGGGAACTTTCCAAAAGGGACGGATTGCATCTTAACAGGTGGGGGACCAGCAGTCTGGCAGGCAGGTTTGCCACTGCTACACATGTGGTTTTAAACTGAATAAGGGGGGTGGGGTGTCAAATGGGATAGTCGAGGATAGAGTTAAAGGGAAATAAAGGGATGGTTAATGACCCCAGAATGAACTGGAAAGGAAGCTCACAAAGGGATAGGAGAGTATGGCCGTGTAATAGGGATCGATGTGAAAGGTGAGATGCGTAAGGAATTAAAAGTATTGTATATAAATGCGCGAAGTATAAGAAGTAAAGTAGATGAGCTTGAGGCTCAGTTACAGGTTGGTATATATGACATTGTGGGGATTACTGAGACGTGGCTGCAGGAGGATCGGGCTTGGGAACTTAATATTCAGGGTTATATATCTTATAGAAAAGACAGGCAGGTGGGCAGAGGAGGGGGGACTCTGCTGGCGGTGGAGGGAATTCAGTCCCTTGCGAGGGAATACATAGGGACTGACGAGGTAGAGTCACTGTGGATTGAGTTGTGGAATTGCATAGGCAAGAAGACACTAATTTGTGTTATTTACAGACCCCCAAATAGTGGCCTGGATGTAGGGTGTAAGTTGCAGTAGGAGATAAAACGCATTTAACAAAGGTAATGCCACTGTGGTGATGGGGGATTTCAATATGCAGGTAGACTGGGAAAATCAGGTTGGCTCAGGACCCCAAGAAAGAGAGTTTGTAGAATGCCTCCGAAATGGATTCTTAGAGCAGCTTGCAATGGAGCCGACCAGAGAAAAGGCAATTCTGGATTTAGTGTTGTCCAAAGAACCAGATATGATAAGAGAACTCGAGGTAAAGGAACCGCTTCGAGGTAGTGATCATAATATGATTAGTTTTAATCTGCAATTTGAGAAGGAGAACGTTAAATCGGAAGTGGCAGTGATGCAGTTGAACAAAGGGGACCATGAAGGCATGAGAGGGGAGCTGGCCAAGGTAGACTGGAAAGGGATACTAGCGGGAATGACGGTGGAACAGCAATGGCAGGAATTTCTGGGCATAATCCGGAAAACGCAGGATCATTTCATTCCAAAATGGAAGAAAGATTCTAAGGGGAGTAGGAGGCAACGTGGCTGACAAGAGAAGTTAGGGATAGAACAAAACTAAAAGAAAAGATGTATAACACAGCAAAGAGTAGCCAGAAGCCAGCGGATTGGGAAACTTTCATAGCACAACAGAAGGAAACAAAACGGGCAATACGGGCTGAAAAGGTGAAGTACGAAGGGAAGCTTGCCGGGAATATAAAGAAGGACAGTAAAAGCTTCTTTAGATATGTTAAGGGTAAAAGAGTAGAAAAGTCAAATGTGGGTCCCTTGAAGGCAGACACGGGTGAAATTTTATGGGCATCAAGGAAATGGCAGAAGAGTTGAATAGGTACTTCGGATCTGTCTTCACTAAGGAAGACACAGACAATCTACCAGTTGTACTAGAGGACAGATGATCTAAGAAAGAGGAGCCATCAGGGGAGGAGCCATCTTGGTGAACGGCTGCTAGCCAGCAGCCGTCCGTTTTAAATTCGTTTTTTTTAATAGTTTTTAGTGAGTCCTGTTTTTTGTTTGTAGGGGATATGGTCTTTTTAATGTGGGGGGTAGGTGTAAACTTTATTTCTAGGTCCCTACCTGGTCGGTGTGGCAGCCTTTTCTCCGGGCTGCCCGTCGACCCGTCCTCGTGGCCTACCAGCGGGCTTGGAGCGCCGTTTCCTGGCGGGGACCGCCCAGCACCTCGGCCTCGGCGGCGGCACAGCGCTGGAGCGCTTTCGTGGAGCGGAGTGGAGTGGAGCGAGCGATGCCTTGCCTGGGTCGCCGCGCTGGAGCGACGCGCTGGAGCTCTGGTGAGCTGGACCGCCGAGAGCAACATCTCCGGGCTGCGGGACTGCGGTGCGGAGAGGCGGCGTGCGGAGAGGCGGCAGTGCGGAGAGGCGGCGCCGACTTTTTCATCGGGAGCCTGAGAGCTCCAAACCGGCGCGGCCTTGTCGGCTTCGGCAGCCGTGGTCTCCAATCCAGGAAGCGGCCGTTCCAGGTGGCCCAGCCGCCGAAAGGACCCTCCCGACGCCGGGGCAAGACCACCCGGTGAGAACGGCCAGGGACATCGGGCCTCCGTAGAGGCAATTGCGTTGGCCTCAATAGGCCTGACTTTGGGGTGAGCATGGGGTGGGGACTGGACATTGTGCCTTCCTCCACAGTGCTATCCACTGAGGGGGGATGATTTTTTGTGTCTAATTGTAGTCCTGTAGGCCTGTGTCCAAGATGGCTGCCATGAAGGGAGAGTGGACGCTAGCGCGCTTTGGCTGCCGCTGCTCTCTCTTCAAACTGTGTTTTTGATTTTCTGTTTTTGGATTGAATTCTGTTTTTAATTTGTGTCTCTGTGATGTCTTTATTACTTGTTATATTCCGATTATATGTTTTTATTCCGATTACTATGTAAGGTGGCCTTGAGATGTCTGAAAGGCGCCCATTAAATAACATTTATTATTATTATTATTATTATTATCTAAGGGGGTAGAGGAACTGAAAGAAAATGTAATTAGGCGAGAAATAGTATAGGGTAGGCTAATTGGACTGAAGGATGATAAATCCCCTGGGTCTGATGGTCTGCATCCCAGCGTCCTCGGGGAGGTGGCTCTGGAAATAGTGGACGCATTAGTGATCATTTTTCAATGTTCAATAGATTTAGGAACTGTTCCTGTGGATTGGAGGATAGCTAATGTTATCCCACTTTTCAAGAAAGAAGCGAGAGAGAAAACGGGGAATTACAGACCAGTTAGCCTGACCGGTGGTGGGAAAGATGCTGGCGTTAATTATTAAAGAGGTAATAATGGGGCATTTGGATAGCAGTAAAAGGATTAGTCCAAGTCAACATGGATTTTTGAAAGGGAAATCATGCTTGACTAATTTCCTGGAATTTTTTGAGGATGTGACAAGTAAAATGGATGAAGGGGTACAGGCAGTGGTGAGTAGAGTGCCGCAAGGCTCGGTGTTGGGGCCGCAACCTTTTTACCATATTTTTTAATGATTTGGATGAGGGAATTAGGAGCAACACTTGCAAGTTTGCTGATGACACAAAGTTGGGTGGCAGTGGCAGCTTTGAAGAGGATGTTAGGAGGTTGCAGGGTCACCTGAACAGGTTGTGAGTGGGCAGATGCGTGGCAGATGCAGTATAATATAGATAAATGTGAGGTTATGCACTTTGGCGGCAAAAACAATGGGTTATCTCAATGGGGTTAGGTTAGGTAAGGGGGGGGGGGGTACAGCGAGACCTGGGTGTTCTTGTACACTGGTCACTGAAAGTTGGCGTGCAGGTACAGCAGGCTGTGAAGAAAGTAAATTGAATTTTGGCCTTCTTAACAAGAGGATTTCAGTACAAGAGTAAAGAGGTTCTTCTGCAGCTGTATAGGGCTCTGGTGAGACCACATATGGAGTATTGTGTGCGGTTTTTATTTCCTAATTTGAGGAAGAACATCCTTGTGATTGAGGCAGTACAACGTAGGTTCACGAGATTGATCCCTGGGATGGTGGGACTGTCATATGAAGAAAGATTGAAAAGACTAGGCCTGTATTCACTGGAGTTTAGAAAGATGAGGGGGGATCTTATAGAAATATCCAAAATTATAAAAGGACTTGACAAGCTAGAGGCAGGAAATATGTTCCCAATGTTGAGCGAGTCCAGAACCAGGGGCCACAGTCTTAGAATAAAGGGGAGGTCGTTTAAGACTGAGGTGAGAAAAACCGTTTTCACCCAGAGAGTTGTGAATTTATGGAATTCCCTGCCACAGAGGGCAGTGGAGGCCAAATCACTGGATGGATTTAAGAGAAAGTTAAATAGAGCTCTAGGAGCTAGTGGAGTCAAGGAATATATTGCAAGTTGTATTGTATTGTATTGTACTTTGTATTGTATTGTATTGTACTTTGTATTGTATTGTAACCAGAATAAGAGGGGAGAATGAGGGCCAGGGCTGTTTACTATTCTGGATGTCAGATATGGGAGGTCATGGAGTCTGATAGCCCTCCAGACGTCCACATCTGCGCGATGTGCGTCGAGATGGGGCTCATAAGGGACCATATTATGAACCTGGAGCAGCTGCTCGATGACCTCCGTCTGGTCAGGGAGAGTGAGGAGGTCATAGAGAGGTGTTACAGAGAGGTGGTCACTCCAAGACCACGGGAGACAGACAAGTTGGTCACAGTTAGGAGGGGCAGAGGCAGGGACTAGAGAGTACCCCAGTGGCTGTACAGCTTGGCAATAAGTACTCCTGTTTGAGCACTGTTGGGGGGGACAGCCTACCCGGGGGTAGCGACAGCGGCCGGGCCTCCGGTACAGAGACCGGCCATGTTGCTCAGAGGGGTAAGGAAAAGAAGAGTAGGGCAGTAGTAATAGGGAACTCGATAGTTAGGTGGTCAGACAGGCGATTCCGTGGACGCAGTCTGGAGACCCGGATGGTCGTTTGCCTCCCTGGTGCCTGGGTCTGGGATGTGTCTGAACGTGTCCAAGATATCCTGAAATGGGAGGGACAGGAGCCCGAGGTCGTGGTACACATATAGGTCTAGATAGGTAGACATAGGTAGAAAAGGGGAAGAGGTCCTGAAAGGAGAATTTAGGGAGTTAGGAAGAGAGTTAAGGAAAAGGACCGCAAAAGTAACACTCTCAGGATTACTGCATTATCAGGGAGAGTGAGGAGGTCATAGAGAGGAGTTACAGAGAGGTGGCCACGCGACAGCGAGAGTGGGAATGGAGCGGGGTGGAGAACAAATGCGTGGCTGAAGGACTGGTGCAGTGGGCAGGGATTCAAGTTTCTGCATCATTGGAACCTCTTTTGGGAAGGTGTGATCTGTACAATTTAGTTCAACAAAGAAACTGACAAGTTACTAAAGGTCCTTTAGTAACTTGTCAGTTTCTTTGTTGAACTAAATTAAGGCGCATGTTGCAATCAAAAGCGCTTGAACAATTGGTTGGGAAGAAAGCCAAACTGTAAGAAAGACGACGACGGGCTGCACTTGAACCCGAGGGGAACCAATATCCTGGCGGTGAGATTTACAAAGGCTACTGGGGAGACTTTAAACTAGAACGCTTGGGGGGAGGGACTCAAATAGAGAAAGCTTGTAGACAGTGTGTGAGGCAGGACGCAGAGAAGGGAAGCACTCAGACCTAACATGTAGGGAGGGAATAAGAAAAAGATAATAAACGGAGAATAAGAGGTGGTGGGTTTCTTAAATGTCTGAGCAGAGAGACAGAGGGCGTATAAAATGAGCGTAGAAGCAATAGGTAGCAAGGTGAAAAGTAAAAGTGGTAGGCAGACAAACCCAGGGCAAAAATCCAAAAGGGCCATTTTTCAACATAATTGTATAAGGGGTAAAAGTGTTTTAAAAACAAGCCTGAAGGTTTTGTGTCTCAATGCAAGGAGCATTCGTAATAAGGTGGATGTTGAATGTGCAGCTAGCTATTAATGACTATGATATAGTTGGGATCACGGAGACGTGGCTCCAGGGTGACCAAGGCTGGGAGCTGAACATCCAGGGATATTCAATATTCAGGAGGAATAGACAGAAAGGAAAAGGAGGCGGGGTAGCGTTGCTGGTTCGAGAGGAGATTAATGCAATAGAAAGGAAGGACATTAACTTGGAGGACGTGGAATCGATATGGGTAGAGCTGCGAAATACTAAGAGGCAGAAAACGCTAGTGGTTTTGTATTCCGGCCACCTAAAAGTAGTAGTGAAGTTGGGGATGGCACCAAACAGGAAATTAGAAATGCGTGCAACAAAGGTAAAACAATTATAAAGGGTGACTTCAATCTACAAATAGATTGGGTGAATCAAATTGGCAGGGGTGCTGAGGAAGAGGATTTCTTGGAATGTATGCGGGATAGTTTTCTAAACCAACATGTAGAGGAACCAACGAGAGAGCAGGCTATTCTAGACTGGGTATTGAGTAATGAGGAAGGGTTACTTAGCAGTCTTGTTGTGCGTAGCCCCTTGGGCAAGAGTGACCATAATATGGTTGAGTTCTTCTTTAGGATTGAGAGTGACATCATTAATTCAGAAACACGGTTACTGAACTTAAAGAAATGTAACTTTGAGGGTATGAGACGTGAATTGGCCAAGATTGACTGGGAATTGACTGGAGACTGGAGACACAGAAGGTAGTTGAGGCCAGTTCATTGGCTATATTTAAGAGGGTGTTAGATGTGGCACTTGTGGCTAAATGGATCAGGGGGTATGGAGAAAAGGCAGGGATGGGATACTGAGTTGGATGATCAGCCATGATCATATCGAATGACGGTGCAGGCTCAAAGGGCCGAATGGCCTACCACTGCACATATTTTCTATGTTTCTATGTTTCTATGTTAAAGGGTTGACGGTGGATATGCAATGGAAGGCATTTAAATGATGCATGGATGAACTACAACAATTGTTCATCCCAGTTTGGCAAAATAATAAATCAGGGAAGGTAGTGCATCCGTGGATAACAAGGGAAATCAGGGATAATATCAAAACAAAAGATGAAGCATACAAATTAGCCAGAAAACCAGCCTACCAGAGGACTGGGAGAAACTCAGTCCAGCATAGGAGGACAAAGGCCTTAATTAGGAAAGGGAAAATAGATTTTGAAAGAAAACTGGCAGGGAACATGAAAACTGACTGCAAACGTTTTTATAAATATGTGAAGAGAAAAACATTTGTTAAAACAAATGTAGGACCCTTGCAGTCTGAAACAGGTGAATTGATCATGGGGAACAAGGACATGGCAGACCAATTGAATAACTACTTTAGTTCTGCTTCACTAAGGAAGACTTAGTGCCAGAAATAGCAGGGGACCGGGGGTCAAATGAGATGGAGGAACTGAGTGAAATCCAGGTTAGCCGGGAAGTGGTGTTAGGTAAATTGAATGGATTAAAGGCCGATAAATCCCCAGGGCCAGATAGGCTGCATCCCAGAGTACGTAAGGAAGTAGCCCCAGAGATAGTGGATGCATTAGTGATAATGTTTCAAAACTCTTTAGATTCTGGAGTAATTCCTGAGGATTGGATGGTAGCTAATGTAACCCCACTTTTTTAAAAAGGGAGGGAGAGAGAAAACTGGGAATTACAGACCAGTTAGTCTAACATCGGTAGTGGGGAAACTGCTAGAGTCAGTTATTAAGGATGGGACAGCAGCACATTTGGAAAGTGGTGAAATCATTGGTCAAAATCAGCATGGATTTATGAAAGGTAAATCATGTCTGACGAATCTTATAGAATTTTTCGAGGTTGTAACTAGTACAGTGGATAGGGGAGAACCAGTGGATGTGGTGTATCTGGACTTTCAGAAGGCCTTCAACAAGGTCCCACATAAGAGATTAGTATACAAACATAAAGCACACGGTATTGGGGGTTCAGTATTGATGCGGATAGAGAACTGGTTGGCAGACAGGAAGCAAAGAGCAGGAGTTAACGGGTCCTTTTCATAATGGCAGGCAGTGACTAGTGGGGTACCGCAAGGCTCAGAGCTGGGACCCCAGCCATTTACAATATATATTAATGATTTGGACGAGGGAATTGAATGCAACATCTCCAAGTTTGAGAATGACACGAAGCTGGGGGGCAGTGTTAGCTGTAAGGAGGATTCTAGGAGGCTGCAAGATGACTTGGATATGCTGGGTGAGTGGGCAAATGCATGACAGATGCAGTATAATGTGGATACATGTGAGGTTATTCACTTTGGTGGCACAAACAGGAAAGTAGACTATTACCTGAATGGTGGCCGATTACGAAAAGGGGAGATGCAACGAGACCTGGGTGTCATGGTACACCAGTCATTGAAAGTAGGCATGCAGATGCAGCAGGCAGTGAAGAAAGCGAATGGTATGTTAGCATTCATAGCTAAAGGATTTGAATATAGGAGCAGGGAGTTTCTACTGCAGTTGTACACGTCTTGGTGAGACCACACCTGGAGTATTGCGTACAGTTTTGGTATCCTAATCCGAGGAAGGACATTCTTGCCATAGAGGGAGTACAGAGAAGGTTCACCAGACTGATTCCTGGGATGTCGGGGTTTTCATATGAAGAAAGACTGGATAGATTCTGCTTGTACTCGCTAGAATTTAGAAGCTTGAGGGGGGATCTTATAGAAACTTACAAAATTCTTATGGGGTTGGACAGGCCAGATGCAGGAAGATTGCTCCTGATGTTGGGGAAGTCCAGAACAAGGGATCACAGTTTAAGGATAAAGGGGAAATCTTTTAGGACAGAGATGAGAAAAACATTTTTTACACAGAGGGTGGTGAATCTCTGGAATTCTCTGCCACAGAATGTAGTTGAGGCCAGTGCATTGGCTATTTTTAAGAGGGAGTTAGATGTGGCCCTTGTGGCTAAACGGATCAGGGGGTATGAGCTAAACGGTTCATATTGAATGGCGGTGCAGGCTCGAAAGGCCGAATGGCCTGCTCCTGCACCTATTTCCTATGTTTCCATGATATGGGGAGAAGGCAGGCACAGGTTAGTGATAGTGGACGATCAGCCGTGATCACAATGAATGGCGGTGTTGGCTCGAAGGGCCGAATGGCCTCCTGCTGCGCCTATTTTCTATGTTTCTATGTTTCTAATACACATTCTAATGGCCAGGTCACAGAGAGACACGTTCCTGCAGCGGGCAAATGAGATTTGGTTATTGGGCAAAGATATAACAAATGGCATGAATCTGCCCGTCTTTGGGGTGTGGGGTGAAACCAGAGCACCAGGAAGAGCCCCGGCGGTCATAGAGAGAATTTTCAAACTACGCACAGACAACATGCGAGGTTGGGAACAGACCCGGGTGTCCAGTATTGTGCAGCAACAGTATACCAGTTGCGCTACTGTGCCGCCATACTATGACTGCAACTTTCCTGAATTACACACCTATGTTAGTTCACTGATTGTGATTTTGTCCACACGTGGATTTCCATTCCCCTACATCAGGTCTATTCACATCCCAATCAAGTCTCAGATATTGCATCACAACGTCAAATTAACTGCTATGTCGTCATTTATTTTCAATAATCAGAATAATGTCGCAACGAGGCCTCCCCCTTGGGTAACCCACAAACTATAAATGATAAAGTTCGGGAGGTAATCAGTCACCGCAGCGGTACATCTGAACGTCTTTCTGTGCGCGGGACCACGTCATTCGCGGAGAGGATGCTGGAGGCATTTGACACTTTCCAAAGAGTATTCTACTTCATTATTGCTGTTCTTGGCGTTCTCGGTAAGTGGATGTTAGCGATGTATATTCAGCGATGTGTATTCAGAATCGCCTTCACACTTGGTTCCGTTTCTTAAACGGAGGATCCGCTGCACCGACAGTTGTCTTTACTGAATAATTGTGAACAATGTAAAAATAACAGATTTATAAACCAGGAAAATGTTTATATTTGTATTTGTCACTATAAAGAACACAATGATGGTAGATTCTAATCATTCTTTATTTAATTGTTTTTCGTTATAAAGGTATTGAGTCTGAAACACCGAGATTTATATTTTGATCACACACTGATAGACAGTTACGGATTTGCTGGGATGTTAATTCGCACATTCATAGTGATTAGATTGAGACGAAGTTTAAACCCTCCCTTTAAAGTCCCATTCCTATTTAATAAAGACCGATTTCCTTAAAATGGGCCTTAATCGCTGCTTTTGCTTGAGCAAGAACTGCAGATGCTGTTAAATCGAAGGTAGACACGCTTTGTTTATATTCTTTCTTTGTCCCACCCCCTCCCCTGACATCAGTCTGAAGAAGGGTCTCAACCCGTAACGTCGCCAATTCATTTTCTCCACAGATGCTGCCTCACCCGCTGAGTTTCTCCAGCATTTTTTATCTACCTTCGCTGCTTTTGTTTTTGTTATCTGGCAAGTGTGCGTCCCGTGTCATTTATATTAATTTATATTCTGCCTTCATGTGGACCGCCGAATGACTCAGAAAGTCAAGGAAACATCACGATCAATGAAGCGAAATGCAATGCGAGACACTGTCGTTTACACGACAACGTGCAGTTTCTGTAATCGGTGGTTTGGGGAGTTTAAGAAAGTCGAATTCCATTGAAATATGCCCAATTTAGCCGACCACGAAATACGCTCGAACACTAATCACAATTACATTATGTTGTCGTGTTCTACAGTGCATTGGCGATACAAATATTTATTCAAATGTTCCGAATCACTGCTAGCGTCACCAATACTGCACCAAAAAAACTCACCCCTGTCCACCAACAAGCCCCATCTAAACTTGCCACTAATTGTCCTCGTTTAGACCCATATCACTATGAACATTTCCCATCCATATTTCTGCCCAAATATCTTTCAAATAGCTGATGCTTATTCTCTGACCACTGGACTCTCTTTCAACAACGTGATTTAGGGGCAATTCTTGTCTGGCCCACGGGCGACGTAAATGGATCTCGTTTCCCTTAAGGAAATGTCATGACCGGAACCGCACTGCGAATAATTTCAAATTTCGCACCGAACTCCAACCGAAATCGAAACATTTCAATGATATAGTCCATATCTGCAGATTAGATCTCAGGCAATCTAGAAGTGTTGTCACTAATATGCAATCCGTTTCCTTGTTTACAGTGAATTTGGTTGCAATCGCCATCCTGTCCCGGGGAAAGTGCTGTCTGTCCACTTGCACCACTCGCTATTTGATCGTGATGGCGGCGGCGGACCTTCTGGCAGTCGTCACCGCCGTCATTTTGAGACGGATCAGTTTTTACTTATCCGGATCGTTTCTCGACCTATACCCACACTGCAACGTAATATTCGTCCTTATGTGCGCCACCAGAGACTGTTCGGTCTGGTTTACCGTCATGTTCACTTTTGATCGCTTTGTCCTCATTTGTTGTCAGAGGCTGAAACCAAAATATTGCACCGGAAAAACTGCGCTTGTGGTTCTGGGAACAACAGGGGTCCTGTCCTGTCTGAAAAACGTTCCTTTCTTTTTCACCTCTCAACATAGATTGATCATTAATAACGTTCCGTGGTTCTGTGATAGAAAACCAGCGTATTATAGGGATCCGGGTTGGGTGGAATATAGTCGGTTGGATAAGGTATTCGTACCATTACTCCCTTTCGCCGTGATCGTGCTCTTCAATATTCTGACAGTCAGGAACATTTTATTGGCGAGTCGCGTTCGTAAGGCACTGAGGGGTCAAGGAAATGTGGGGAATCCGAATGATCCAGAGATGGAGAGCAGGAGGAGGTCTATAATTTTGCTTTTCACTATATCCGGCAGTTTCATACTTCTGTGGGTAACAACTGTTGTGGATTATTTATATTATAACGTTGCTGGAAGAAATCCCAATTATTATAACCCATCTGAATATATATTTCGGCAGTTCGGCTACATACTACAGAACCTCAGCCTTTGTACAAACACTTTTATTTATGGAGTGACTCAGGCCAAGTTCAGAATGGAGTTTGTGAACATGGTGAAGTATCCAGTGGAGGCAATTAATGGAATGACTAAAAAATAAATTAATCGGATGAGCAGGGGCATCTCGTCAGAGAACCATGGTATAACCATATAACCATATAACAATTACAGCACGGAAACAGACCATCTCGGCCCTACAAGTCCATGCCGAACAACCTTTTTCCCTTAGTCCCACCTGCCTGCACTCATACCATAACCCTCCATTCCCTTCTCATCCATATGCCTATCCAATTTATTTTTAAATGATACCAACGAACTTGCCTCCACCACTTCCACTGGAAGCTCATTCCACACCGCTACCACTCTCTGAGTAAAGAGGTCCCCCCTCATGTTACCCCTAAACTTCTGTCTCTTAATTCTGAAGTCATGTCCTCTTGTTTGAATCTTCCCTATTCTCAAAGGAAAAAGCTTGTCCACATCAACTCTGTCTATCCCTCTCATCATTTTAAAGGCCTCTATCAAGTCGCCCCTTAACCTTCTGCGCTCCAGAGAATAAAGACCTAACTTATTCAACCTATCTCTGTAACTTAGTTGTTGAAACCCAGGCAACATTCTAGTAAATCTCCTCTGTACTCGCTCTATTTTGTTAACATCCTTCCTATAATTAGGCGACCAAAATTGTACATCATACTCCAGATTTGGTCTCACCAATGCCTTGTACAATTTTAACACTACATCCCAGCTTCTATACTCAATGCTCTGATTTATAAAGGCTAGCATACCAAAAGCTTTCTTTACCACCCTATCTATATGAGATTCCACCTTCAACGAACGGTGCACGGTTATTCCCAGAGCCCTCTGTTCAACTGTATTCTTCAATTCCCTACCATTTACCATGTACGTCCTATTTTGTTTTGTCCTGCCAAGGTGTAGCACCTCAAATGTATCCGCATTAAACTCCATCTGCCATCTTTCAGCCCATTTTTTCAAATGGCCTAAATCACTCTGTAGACTTTGGAAATCCTCTTCATTATCCACAACACCCCCTATCTTGGTGTCATCTGCATACTTACTAATCCAATTTACCACACCTTGATCCAGATCATTGATGTACATGACAAACAACAAAGGACCCAACACAGATCCATGAGGCACCCCACTAGTCACCTGCCTCCAACCCGACAAACAGCCATCCACCATTACCCTCTGGCTTCTCCCATTCAGCCACTGTTGAATCCATCTTGCTATTCCTGTATTTATACCCAACAGTTGATCCTTCTTAACCTACCTTCCATGAGGAACCTTGTCAAAGGCCTTACTAAAGTCCATATAGACAACATCCACTGCTTTACCCTCGTCAATTTCCCTAGTAACCGCTTCAAAAAATTCATGAAGATTAATCAAACATGACCTTCCAGGCACAAATCCAGGTATGTAGCCGCCTGCTGAAATACACGAGGGATTGGTCTCTATACGAAAAGGTTTCCAGTGTCGATCGACGAAATTGGTTCAGACCGGGCACTAGTTTCAGTTGAAAATGTCAGAAATAACTCCTCGGAAGTGACGGACCCATTATAGTCACATCGCGTCGGACCTCACCCTTTTGCTGTTTGTCCACAGCAACCATCCACATTAGAACAACGCAATATCTGCCTTCAGTCCATCTTTGACGGCTACACTTAACTAAGCATCCCAATCCGATACATAGTCTGTGCGTGGTCCTTTCGCAGGTGTTGCCTGACCCTCTGACTTTCTCGTGCAGTTTGCTATTCGCTCATGATTCCAGCGTGTGCGGTGTAGAGTATCTCCTTTACATTCCATTTCTGTATAGTAACCTCAATCGCACTTTTCTAAAATTGCATCAAAGATATTTTGGTCAGTTCGCCACCAAGCTCCAGCCGTACTGACCGAGAAGGTTTTTTTGTCCGATTAAGTTTCAGATGTAATATTCACTATTTCTTTTCTGTTCCGGGTTTTCACGTGAGCTTTAGATATGCCGATTCGGAACACGATGTGCTCATTGCATTCCATCCACTCTACCATCCTTCCGTGAGAGGAAACATGAATATATGTACAGGAATAGGCCATTCGGCCCTTCGAGCCAGCACCGCCATTAACTGTGATATTGGCTGATTATCCAAAATCAGTACCACGTTCCTGCTTTTTCCCCTTGATTCCGTTAGAACTAAGAGCTCAATCTAACTCACTCTTGAAAACATCCAGTGAATTGGCCTCCACTGCATTCTGTGGCAGAGTATTCCACAGATTCACAACACTCTGGGTGAAAAAGTTCTTCCTCATCTCAGTCCTAAATGGCCTACTTATAAATTCTTAAATTGTGACTCATGCTTCCGGAAGGGTCATATCTTCCTCTTCCAACCTCGTCCATTGTATTCGTTGCTCGCGATGCGGCCACCTATATCTACATGGGCGAGCCCAAGTATTGGCATGGCGACCGTTTCGCCGAGTAGTAGCAAGCTGTCCGCCTCGGCCTGCTAGAGCTCCCAACTACTAGCTATTTTAGCTGATATTCCAATTCCTTAGAAGGCTTAGGAGGTTTAGCATGTCCCCATCAATTCTCACCACCCTCTATAGATGAGCCGTAGAACGCGTTTTATCGGCCTGCATCACAGCATGATTTGGGAGCAACTCCATCCAAGACCCCAAGAAATTGAAGAGATTTGTGGACGCAGTCCAGCCCATCACACAAACCAACATCCCTTCCATTTACTCAATTATTTCCACTCGCAATGCCACGACAAGGCCACGAGTATAATTAAGGATGAGTCGCACCGCGGCCGCTCTCTCTTTTACCCTCTCCCATCAGGAAAGATGCATAGAAATGTGAAATCGCACACGTCCACATTCAGGGGCAATGTTTTTACCTGCTGTTATCAAACAACTGAACCGTCCTACCGTCCTACTTTATTCGGGACCTGTAGCCTATCTTTCATCGGACTTTACTGGACATTGTCTTGCATTAAACGGATGGTTGGATTGTAATCATGTATTGTAATTCCGCCTACCGCTTTTCACTGTATCTCGGTACACGTGACAATAAACTAAACTGAAACTCAAACTCAATTCCCATGTCGTCCTTTTTGTCCTTAGCCTCCTCCTTTGCCAGAGTGAGAAAAACATTGACTAAAATAACAACGTATTCTTCTTGTGTAGCTTATCTCCCAACCCAGTAAACGTCAAATTCTCAGATCTAAAGCCCTGACCTCATCGCTTTCTCCGACCGCCTTCCACGGCCCACAGTTTTGAGTTTTATCCCACGCGTCTCCCCTACCACCGTCCTCTCAAGCCTGTCCTCCACTCATATCCATCCCTCCGGCTTTATATTTCACTCCTCCTCTACTTTCCTTACCTAACGCGCTTTTGTCACCTTGCCAGCTCTACACTTTCTCACACTATATTCACCTGCGAATCACACGACCTGTCACCTGTACCCACCCATCACTTGCCACGATTTGCCCCCATCCTATCTCACCTTCCCAACGTCTGCTATAATAAACTAAAGAAGATGCAGACAGAAATAACGTCTGCATTTTGCCTCCGCAGATTATGCATCGCAAACCGAGTGCCTCAGCATTTCTTTGTTTTTTCTTGCACCTCCCTCCTATTCGTTCTGTCCTCCACGAAGACTGTTCTAGCTTGTTCGCCTGGTCCCTTTACCACCCGTATTGTCCATTATGCTTCGATTGTAGATCAATACTGTGTGGCAACACATTACCTTACATCCACGCTTCTACAATGTAGCCCCTTACCTCTCGGCATCACATTGAATAGGTATAGAAGAGCGCCAGATTTGACGCTGTGAATCGCCGTTGTCAATGCGTGCCAACGAGGCTCCCGGAATCCGGTGACTCTATTTCATACAATTTATAATGTACGATCACGGACGACAAATGGGTCATTAAAGAGAAACATAGAAACATGGAAAATAGGTGCAGGAGTAGGCCATTCGGCCCTTCGAGCCTGCACCGCCATTCAATATGATCATGCCTACTTTCAATGACTGGAGTACCATGACACCCAGGTCTCGTTGCATCTCCCCTTTTCCTAATCGGCCACCATTTAGGTAATAGTCTACTTTCCTGTTTTTGCCACCAAAGTGGATAACCTTACATTTATCCACATTATACTGCATCTGCCATGCATTTGCCCACTCACCCAGCCTATCCAATCACCTTGCAGCCTCCTAGCATCCTCCTCACAGCTAACACTGCCCCCCAGCTTCGTGTCATCCGTAAACTGTCTGCTAGCCAGTTCTCTATCCACATCAATACTGAACCCCTAATACCGTGTGCTTTACGTGTGTATACTAATCTCTCATGTGGGACCTTGTCGAAAAGCCTTCTAAAAGTCCAGATATAACACATCCACTGGTTCTCCCTTATCCACTCTACTCGTTACATCCTCGAAAAATTCTATAAGATTCGAGAAGATCGGGATGCTGAAGAATAAAATAGGGAATGTATGCTTGGAGTCCGAGGCTGTACGCGGGGCGCTGCACCTTTATTCATAGAAACATAGGAAATAGGTGCAGTAGGAGGCCATTCGGCCCTTCGGGCCGGCACCGCCATTAATTGTGATAATGGCGGATCATCCACAATCAGTAACTCGTGCTCGCTTTGTCCCATACACCTTGATTCCGCTAGCCCCAAGAGCTCTATATTTTAAATTAATCCAGTGAATTGGCCTCCACTACCTACTGTGGCGGAGAATTCCATGAATTGATTGATATAATTTGATATAATTTAATTGCCACAGAACCAAGGTCTGTGGTATTTGGGTTGCCAGCAGCGGTACAATAATAAAGAACACAACCACAATAAAAATGTTACACAAACATCCACCACAGCATTCATCACTGTGGTGGAAGGCACAGAGCTTGGCCAGTCCTCCTCCATTTCCCCCCGTGGTCGGGACCACCACCCTCCACAGCCGTTGGTGCGGGCGTCCAGATGGTAACGGACAAAGTCAAAGTCAAGGTGAGTCCAGGATCGGCTCTTCCCAACCAGAGACCGCGGCTTCAGGCTGGTGAAGGCCGCAGGCCGGCGGTCAAAGTTTTAAAGTACCTGCCATGCCGCAGCCGGAAGCACCGCAGTCTGCAGGGCCGGCGGTCGAAGCTCCCCTCCAGGGGAGATGATAAGTCCATGCCGCACCCGCTTCTTCTTCCCCCCGGGTCCTCCACGAGGGATCCCGGGCTGTAGACGCCGCACCAGCTGGAGTTCTGCAGACCGCGGCTTCAGGCTGCCGGCTGCCGCGGGCCAGCGTAACGGAGCGCTCCCCTCCAGCGAGGTCTCACCCGCTCCGCGCCGAGAGTCCACGCTGCGCCCGCCGCTGAAGCTCCGGGCGCGTCTCCGGGAAAGTCCGCGCCGATCCTTGCTGTTAGGCCACGGGGGAGGCGACCTGAAAAAATCGCCTCTCCATGGAAGAGGCGACCGAAACGGTTTCCCCCTTACCCCCCCCCCCCCCCCCCCACACACACACACATAACACACAAAGAAACATTAAAAACAGACTTTTAAACATACTAAAAAAATAAAAAAAGTTGGAAAAAAACGGACACGCTGCCGAAAGGCTGCTGCCAGTGCAGCGCCCCCTTTCTGTAGTCGAGAGAATTCACATCTCTCTGCATGAAAAAGCTTTTTCTCATCTCAGTTTTAAATGGCCTCCCCTCTATTCTTAGAATGGGGCCCCTGGTCCTGGACTCCCCCAACAATGGGATCATTTCCCCTGCATATAGCTTTACCAGTCCTTTTATAATGTTATATGTTTCTGTAAGATAGCCTCGCATCCTTCTAAATGCCTGTGAATACAAGCCCAGTCTTTCCAATCTTTCCTCATTTTACTGTCCCAACTTCCCGGGGATTAACCTCGTGAACCTACGCAGCACTCTCTCAATAGCAAGGATGTCCTTCCTCAAATCATGAGACAATACTGCACACAATACTCCAGATGTGGTCTCACCAGGGCCCTGTACAACTGCAGAAAGACCTCTTTACTCCTATACTCAAATCCTCGCGTGATGAATGCTAACATGCCATCAGCTTTATTTACTGCCTGCTGTACTTGCATATTTACTTTCAGTGACTGGTGCACAAGGACACACATGTTTCGTTGCACTTCCCTCTTTTCTAATCGGACACCATTGAAATACTAATCTGCCTCCTTTTTCCTTCTGCAAAAGGGGATAATCTCACATTTATTTACATTATACTCCTTCTGCCATGCCTCAGCCCACTCACTCAACCTGTCCAAGTCAACCTGAAACTTCCTAGCATTCTCTTCGCAGTTCACACTGCGTTGTACCATTTGCAAATTTGCTAGTTACATTTAATTCCATCATCTAAATCATCAATATATATTGTAAATAGTTGCGGCCCAGCACAGAGCCTTGCGGCACTCCACTCACCACTGCCACCATTCTGATAGGGACCCGTTTATTTCTACTCTTTGTTTCCTGTCTGCCCACCAATTCTCTATCCATGTCAATAACATACCCCAATACCATGTGCTCAAATGTTGTCCAATAATCTCCTGTGTGGGACCTTATCAAAGGCTTTCCGAGAGTCCAGCTACACAACGTTCATTACAATTTAATTGTCACATCCTCAAAAAATTCCAAAAGATAAGTCAAGCAGGAATTCCCCTTCATAAATCCATGCTGACTTGGACCAATCCTTTTACTGCTATCCAATTGCGCCGTTATTACTCCTTTTATAATAGACTCGCATCCTCCCAGGCACCGATGTCAGATTGTTCAAAAGGGAACTGCAGATGCTGGAATATCGAAGGTACACAAAATTGCTGGGGAAACTCAGCGGGTGCAGCAGCATCTATGGAGCGAAGGAAATAGGCGACGTTTCGGGCCGAAACCCTTCTTCAGTCTGATGGTGGAACTTTCGGCCCGAAACGTCGCCTATTTCCTTCGCTCCATAGATGCTGCTGCACCCGCTGAGTTTTCCCAGCAATTTTGTGTACCACCGATGTCAGATTAACTGGTCGATCCCAGTTTTTTCTCAGACTCCTTTCTTGAAAAATGGGAAATATTATCTACCCTCCAATTCACAGGAACTGATCCTGATTCTATCGTACATTGGAAAATGATCATCAAAGCTTCCACGATTTCTAGAGACACCTCCTTGAGTACCATGGGGTGAAGACCATCAGGCCGTGGGGATTTATCAACCTTCATTCCCATCAGTCTACCCCAGTGTTTTTTTTAATCTATTTCAGTGTCATTCACCCTTGAGTATTGATCACAGTGTCATTCACCCTCGACTACATTTACTTATGTTTTTGCTAATTTTCGTCATATTTTCACGTGTATAATTTTATATATAATGTATTTTGTCACATGAGTAAGAACATAAATTAACTAATTATAAGTGTTTATTTTATTCAACTTTTTGAACATCCTAAAAATTATGTAAAGAAAACTAGGAGTGAAAAAAAATGTTTACTTACCACTGGAGTTGGAAAATCATTCTATTAGAATGATTTAAAAAAAAAACATTTCAACGTCTAAACACTGGGCTTCATCCCCATCCTACCCTTTCGGGTTTTGATTACTGCAGTTTTTTCTCGGAAAACTAGCTCAAACAACCATGGAGTATGTGATGTAATATATTTGTATCCAATTAATATAACTTTATATAACTGTCGCCGACGAAAACTCACAATACCACCAAATATCAACTTGCCATATTTGGTACACTTTTCTCCAGAAGCTGGCTCTTCCAAATCCAGATATATTTTAAACGTTGCGCATGTGTCCTGACATGTATATGTCACATGCATTATCAATACATCGTCACAACATTGTCTGTTGCTCAGTTCTAAATTGCCAAAATTTACTGTTCAACAGTTGCTTAAGTCGATTATCTAAGATGTAATAGCAGCATTTTTGGAAAGCAGTGACAGGATCGGTCAAAGTCAGCATGGATTCATGAAGGGGAAATCATGCTTTTCTAATCTTCTAGAATTTTGTGCAGATTTAACAAGTAGAATGGATAAATGGGAACGAGTGGATGTGGTGTATCCAGAATTACAAGGTGCATTTGACAAGGTCCAACACAAGATATTAGTGTGCAAAATTGAGCACAGTGTATTTGGGGTGGGGTATTGATATGGATAGAGGACCGGTTGACAGACAGGAAACAAAGAGTAAGAATTAACGGGACCTTTTCGAAATGGCAGGCAGTGAATAGTGGGATGCTGCATGGCTCAGTGCTGCGATCCCAGTTATTTACAATATATATTAACGATTTAGACGAGGGAATAAAATGGTTTCCTAATTTGAGGAAGGATATTCTTGCAATTGAGGGAGTGCAGCGTAGGTTCACCGTGTTAATTCCCGGGATTGACATATTATGAAAAAAATGGGTCGATTGGGCTTGTATTCACGTGAATTTTGAAGGATGAGAGGGTATATTATAGAAACATATAACATTCTTAAGGGATTGGACAAGGCTCGATGCAGGAAATTTGTTCCCGATGTTGTAAGTGACCAGAACCAGGGGTCACTATTTAATAATAAGGGGGAGGCCACTTAGGACTGAGATGAGAAAAAACTTTTCCACACTGCGAGTTGTGAATCTGTGGAGCTCTCTGCCATGGAAGGCAGTGAAAGCCAATTCACTAGATGTTTTCACGCGAGAGTTAGGTATACTAGCTCTTAGGGCTAAAGGAATCAAGGGATATTGGGCGAAAGGGGTACTGATTTTGGATGATCAGCCATGATTATATTGAATGGCGGGGCTGGCTCGAAGGGCCGAATGACCTATGACTGCACATGTTTTCTATGTTTCTATGTGTGTGGTTGGGGGGGAGAAAACATGTTTGTGGTCTCTTATTTCTCTTGTCGTATCCCCGGTCTCCGTCTCCGCCTGCGCCGAGGCCTAATAGCGAAGCTGGCGGCCTCGATGCTGGGGCAGCGGCGACCCGCCCTCGGAGCAGGCAGCGGCAGTGGCGACCCGACCTCGGTCCAGGCAGCGGCAGTGGCGACCCGAACTCGGAGCGGGCAGCGGCTGCGGCAGTGGCGACCCGACCTCAGAACGGGCAGAGGCAGCGGCAGCAGCGATCCGACCTCGGAGGATCGGCTGCGGGCCCGGTGGACGACATCGTCGGGAGCTCGCAGGTTGGTGACCTGTTCTCCGGAGCTCCCGCGACAACAGCTGTGTCCTCTGGACTGGAGGGCCGCAGCTTCAAAAGTTGAACCGGCCCGTTCGCGGAGCTTGGATTCAGCCGCGGGACTAACATTACTTACCATCACCCGGCGGGGTCACAACATCCGAAGCCTGGATCGCCTCGGCGCAGAAGAGACAAAGACTTAAGACTTTTGCCTTCCATCACAGTGAGGAGTATTCAACTCACTGTGGTGGATGTTAATTTGTGTGTTTTTGTGTGTTTTTGCCATTTTTTACTTTATGTAGGACTGCAAGGCAACGAAATTTCGTTCAGACCTCAAGGTAGCCCCTTGGGTGTATCTGGGAAGTTTGAACATTACTTATTCTGTGCACATCCTTAGGTGGAACAGTGGCGAATGTGTAGAATTCTGGTGCCATAGATCCGGGTACGATCGTGACTGTGGGTGCTGTTTGTACAGTGTTTGTATGTCCTGCCTGGACCGGTAGGTATACGCGGAGTATACCGGTTTCCTCCCGCATTCTGACTTGCACGTTTGTAGGTTCATTGCCTTCGGTAAATTAACCGTAGTGTATAGAATTGAACTAGTGTACAGGATGTATATTATATGTCATCTTGCCTTATCTATCCATCTATCTATCTATCTATCTATCTATCTATCTATCTATCTATCTATCTATCTATCTATCTATCTATCTATCTATCTATCTATCTATCTATCTATCTATCTATCTATCTATCTATCTATCTATCTATCTTTCTATCTATCTATCTATCTATCTATCTATCTATCTATCTATCTATCTATCTATCTATCTATCTATCTATCTAATTTTAAAACTGTGCGTGCGGCGTGCGCGTGTGTGTGTGGGGGAGGTGCAGCATTTTGCCTTTGCTACGTATTTCTTCGTAAACGGACGACAGATGGCGCAATGGGTTAAGTGTTCGGCTGGCGGTCTGAAGGTGGCCGGTTCGAATCCTGCTTGGAGTGTGTACTGTCGTTGTGTCCTTGGGCAAGACACTTCACCTGCCTTTGCCTGGGACTAGAGACGGAAATTAGCTACTGATTGGCTACAATCTCGCATATTTACATGCAAATGTTCATTAATATGCACTGTCCCTATAAAAACAAATTATTATTATTATTATAAACCAGACGCAAAAACGCGGAGATTTTTAAATGTCGGTAGGGATTTATCTTATGAGTTCAGAAATCCACTCCTTGGTCAGTTATTTCCCCAGATTTTGAATAAAATTGATCACAAAACTTATTTTTTTAAACATAAACGGCGCTCACCAGCTGCTGATGTCACAATGCCGACATGCCGAACAATCCAGGCCCACCTGCCTCCAGGCCCCGCCCCCCCCGCAACAAGGGCAGAGTCCCCCTGGTCCTCACCTTTCACCCCACTAGCCGGCACATACAACAAATAGTCCTCCGTCAATTTCGCCACCTTCAACGTGACCCCACCACTCACCACATCTTCCCATCTCCCCCCCCCCCCCCCCCCCCGTCTGCCTTCCGCAAAGAACGCTCCCTCAGTAACTCCCTTGTCAATTCTTCCCTTCCCTCCCGCTCCACCCCTTCCCCGGGCACTTTCCCTTGCAACCGCAAGAGATGCTACACCTGTCGCTGTACCTCCCCCCTCGACCTTTCAAGAACCCAAGCAGTCGTTCCAGGTGCGACAGAGGTTCACTTGCACCTCCTCCAACCTCACCAATTGCACCCGCTGCTCCAGATATCAGCTGATCTATATCGCTGAGACCAAGCGTAGGCTTGGCGATCGTTTTTGCCGAACACCTCCGCTCGGTCCGCACTAATCAGCCTGACCTCCCGGTGGCTCAGCACTTCAACTCCCCCTCCCATTCCGTATCCGACCTCACTGTTCTAGGCCTCCTCCACGGCCAGAGATAACAACACCGGAAATTGGAGGAACAGCACCTCCTATTCCGCTTGGGGAGTCTGCATCCTGGTGGCATGAACATTGAATTCTCACAATTCTGTTAACCCTTGCTGTCTCCTCCCCTTCATACCTCTCCCTCAACCCTCGGGCTCCACCTCCTCCTTTTTCCTTTCTTCTCCCCACCTCCCCCCACCCCCTATCAGTCTGAAGAATGGGTTCGGTCCGAAAGGTTGCCTATCTTGACAATGCCAGATAATTAGACAGAAAATGCTGGAGTAACTTAGCAGGTCGGGCAGTATTTCTGAATAAAAGGAATAGGGGGCGTTTTTGGTTGAGACTATTCATCACCCTGAGAGCCACGGGAGAGGGAAACTGGAGGTATGAAGAGGTTCAGAACAAATCCGAGCTGGCACCAATAACCAAGAAAGGGTGCAGCTTACAATGTCTGTGGAGCAGGTGATAACAAAGGCATACAAACAGGGAAACCAGCAGAACAACTAGGTTGGGGGAGATTCAGTGAGAGTGGGGATTCAAGGGTTACTTGAAATTTGATAAATCAATTATCATACCGCTGGGATGTAAGCTGGCCAAGCAGAATATGAAGTAGTGTTCTTCCAATTTGCGTGTGGCCTCACTCCAACAGTGGAGGAAACCCAGAACAGAGAAGTCACTATGGTCATGGGAAGGGGAATTAAAATGTTTGGCAACTGAGAGATCGTGTAGGACAAGGCGGTCTGAGTGAAGGTGTTCAACGAAATGACCAACAGATCATTAAATTGTACTTTGGAGTCACGTGGGTGGCTACGTGAAGAACCTTGCCAGGACGCATGCGTGTCATATCGCTTTCACGCTTGCGAAACGACAGGCGGGGTGGAGCGTTCCCCCGCAGCGGTAAGTTTGAAACCGCGACCCGCAGGTAAGTGATTTACTCTGCGTTAGTTTTTGTACCCGCGCTGTTTTTACACGGGGGGGGGGGGGGGGAGCTGGACAAAATAGTGTCCACAAGTGCTGCGAGTAAAGCTGGCTGGGGAGGACCGCAAAGTTGCGGGAGCCAGCAGCAGCTGAAGGCACAAGCCCCGTAAGTGGGATCAGTTGTGCCGACTTTTGGTCCCGCACCGGCCAGAACACCACGGCCGGACGGGAGACTATTCAGAATGGGGCCGTCGACTTTGACAAGTCGAAACGGCAGGAGGCGTGGTGGAACGGCGTTAAAACCAGTTAAAACCAGGACCTGCAGGTAAGAGTACTCTGCGGTCTTTTTGTGTTTTCCCATACTGATTACAGGTGGGGAGCATGGAAAAGTCGAAGAAACCAACGAGGGCTGCGACAAAGCTGGTGGGCCAGCAGCGGCCAGCGGTACTTGAATCACCTATAATGGGATCAGCTGTGCCCGATGTCGCCTCCGCACCGGCCAGATCCACTCCGCGGCCGGGCGGTGAGGCAAAACAAAAAACCATCAAAGTCGTGGACTCAGATGAGTCCGACTTTGAGCAGCCGCGGGCGGCCAGCGAGCGTGAGCGCTGGAGCCGGATGGAATCGAGTCACATATGTAAAACCCACAGCAGCACCTCTTGTAGGGCTGCACAGTGCTTCTCCCTCGTCAGAGGGGAGTACTGGGGGTCAGTTCTGGGCTGATCCTGAAGAGGGGTTTGCAGAACAGAAATCAAGTGCGCAGGGGGTGCAGGAACGTGAAAATCTACTGGACATGGTGTCCAACTTCATACAGCCAGACCAGACTGGCCAAAACCTGGAGCAAAAACTAGCTGCCAGTATAGATTATATCTCCTTTAACCAGCTACAGGAACAGGCTGTATTGGACACCACGGCAAGACACTTGGCACCGGGTAACTGTATATCCCTGAATGTTCCTGTTGTAAATAATTGCATATGGAAACATATTGGAGTAGGAGTTAGAGGCATGGATATCAACTCCAAAAGGTATTAAAACTCCTAACAGTGGGGATAACAGCTTTCACCCGCACAGTGGATGGGAAGGACATGTCGCAGGACCAACAGGATGCACTGGCACTGCTTTGCAACACACGGCCATAGACAGCACCCTTACGCACCCACCAGTAGAACAGGACTGACTGGTGAAAGCCCGAAAGTCCGGTACACCGAACATGAGTCTTTTTTAGGACATGGCCCAGGCCGGCCTTCTGGGAAGATACGCAAACCTCCAACATCAACCAAACCACAAACCCAGACACCGACGCCTCAACATCAACGAAGGATTTACAAAAATAAGTAAACCTGCCACTAGTAACTATGGAGGTAGGTGAGTCTGGTTCCCTACAAATTGCAGGGAGCATGGAGGTTGGGGAAAGATTACATTCCTTTCTGGATGCATGGAGTATGTTAACTACCGACACTTATATTTTAAGCAGTATCCAGGGATATACCATAGAATTTATACACAAGTACAGCCCTCCAGTTCAACATATACCGAACCGAATGCTCGTATTTTCCGGTAAAATACAGCAAGACTCTGCGTCTGGTATTTTGGTAGTACCCGATTGGCCTTCTCAACCATGGTTCCCAGTGATAATGAACATGGTATTAGAACCATGTATCACCATCCCGAATAGACCAGACTTATTGGTTCATCCCGTAACAAGGGACAGCCACCCATGCCAGAACTATTTGAATTTATTAATTTGTAGAGTCTAAAAATACCACTACTACAGCTGGGACTGACGGACCGAGCAGTGAACATGATTTCGGCGGCTCACAGACAGTCCACAAAAAAACAGTATCTGGTCTATATCAGGAAATGTGAGATGTATTGTCACAAAAACAGTACCACCTACAGAGAAATGAACATCCCGTCTGTTTCTGGAATACCTGGCAGGCCTCCATTATGATGAGGGGCTCAGTTATAGTGCCATCAACTGCGCCAGAAGTGCCCTATCAACTTATCAATGGCAAGGAACAGAGCGTCACTCTGTTGGGACTCACCCACTGGTAACAAAACTTATGAGGGGAATTTTTAATACCAATTCCCCAAGAACCAGGTACTCCCAAATATGGGATGTGAGTATTGTCCTGAAGATGCTCAGGAATTGGTCTCCAGCAACAGCTCTGTCCCTACATAGGCTGACATTAAAAACAGTCATGCTAATGGCTTTGGTCACGACACAAAGGGTACAGTCATTACATAAATTAAGACTGGACAACATGACTTCTTCATCTGGAAATATTACGTTTCATATTTATGAATTAGTTAAGCAGAACAGACAGGGATCAGCAGGCCTCAGTATAGAATTTAGGTCTTACCCAACAGATGATCGTCTCTGTATAGTAAGACATTTGTCGTTATACATGGAGAACACGAAAATCATCAGAGGCAATGAGAAGGCACTTTTAGTCAGCCATAAGAAACCACACAAAAGAGTGACGGTCCAGACCATCTCAAGATGGCTGAAACAGGTGCTAATACAGGCTGGGGTGGATACTAATATTTTTAAATCTCATTCCACCAGGGCTACATCGGCAGCTATGCAGTTGGATGTACCAATGGACCAAATCCTCAAGACAGCAGGATGGTCAGGGGGGAAAAACATTCCAACTATTTTTTCATAAACCAGTCATTAAACCTGGAACGTTTGCAGAAACAATTTTAAGTTCTGTAATTTAATTACCCCATAAATAGGGGCTATAATTTTGTGTTAATCAATTTCATGGATTTCAATGTCGGATTCATGTCTAAATTATGTTGACACAATTCCTCCTACAGTCATTACGGCAGATGTGATGCATGGACTCGTTTCCACGGCATGAAATCACAGAGCTTTGAAATCTTCACGTAGTCACTCACGTGACTCCGAAGTAAAATAGTGAGATTAAACGAGAACTTACCAGTTCGAAGTTTGATCGTTATTTTATGAGGAGTACGTTGAGGGAATACGCGCCATCCGCTCCCACCCATGATCATATACTCAACTGGTATTTCTTCTCTAATCTTACTATGTTTAGTCATTACAATTATCTGTGATTTCACACCGCTGCTTTGAAGAATGTCACGCATGCGTCCTGGCGGGGTTCTTCACGTATTCGCTCAACGTACCCCTCATAAAATAACGATCAAATTTCGAACTGGTAAGTTCTCGTTTAATCTTACTATTTTACTTTACTTAAGACTTGAGAGATACAGCTGGGAACAGGCCCTTCTGCCCATCGAGCCCATGCTAATCATTGATCATCCCATGCACAAACACTATCCTACACATGAGAGACAATTTACAATTTTACCGAAGCCAATTAACCTACAAACAAACCTCTATATATTTGGGATGTGGGAGGAAACCGGAGAACCCAGAGGAAACCCACGTGGTCACAGGTGATGTTTTCTGTCGAGACCCTTCTTCAGATTGAGAGTCGGGGAGAGAGAAACTAGGGGTATGAAAAGCAACAGGAAAAGCAGTGCCGGCTGTGATGACCAATGAATGGTGGAGTCCATAATGGTCCATTGTTGGCTGCGGAAGAGGTGATAAGGAAAGGACATATGGATAAAAACAGTGGAACTAGCAGGATGCCTGGGTGGGGGATGAGCGGAGAGAGAGTGATTGCAAGGGTTACTTGAAATTAGCGAAATCAATATTCATACCTCTGGGCAGAAAGTTCAGGAAGGGACTAGGAAGTTAAAATGTTGGCAGCATCAGAGCAGTTTATGTTCCACATTGTGAATAATGAATAATGCCGTACTCCATATTTAGTTTCACATTGAAATGCAGGGGTAGATTTAATGTAAGCAAATAGTTAATCCTTTGCATTTATCCCGTGCCTGTTAAGTACGTTTCTGTGAGAAAGACAATTTACATTAAAAGGACGCAGTGTCAGAGAGCTTTAGCTGATAACACTTTAGCAGCACTACAGGGTTGCTATAAAAGGAAAGGTGTTAGGGTAGATACTTGCGAAATTGACAGGGGTTTGACTAACCAATCATCTCAAGCTGAAAGCCGGTGACAGGGAGACACCTCAGAGACAGTTTATTGAAAGTGAGTCTGAGTAGTTGTGTTAATATTATGAACTAGCTTTCACTGTATATGGATGATTTTTTCTCGTTTCTTCACAAGGATTGACAAGCATTTCTTGCCTTACTTAATTACCACCAAACAGGGATTGGGAATCTGAGGTAATTAACTCAGAGTTAACGAGACAAAAACTATTCTCATTGCTGTAGGAATGGAGTCACGTGTAACCAGTGTAACATCTCTTATCTCACCCAATGCTTGCCCATCAAGGCCAGGCAATCACCCTGAGACCAGTTCCGTTAGTCCAAACACAAAGTGCAGCATCTGTGGAAGGAATGGATAGGCAATGTATTGAGACAGGACCTTTCTTCCGGCTGGGTTGTCTATTCAATCCCTCTATAGATGTTGCCTGACCCACTGTGTTACTTCAGCATTTTGTGCTTCACTTAAGATTTCAGAACCTGCAGTTCCTTGTGTCTCCATTAGTCCAACTGGCCAGTGGGTGGGGGGGGGGGGATTTCTGTTGCGCTAGTATGGGTGTCGTGGGCCGAAGGTACTGGTTTCCAGGTGGCTAGTATGCAGTTTGTGGGCCGAATGGATTCTTGGGCTGGCAGCTCATGCACTGAGGCCAGGCAGCTCACTCACTGACCCCCCCCCCCCTCGGCTCCTTGCCATTCCCCTCCCACCCACACATTCAGTGCATCACCCCACAACCTCTCCCCATTCACTCTTAGTGGCTCTCCCACAGAGCAGCCATTCCTGCCTATTAGGTTCCCATTGTGATGAAGAACACACAAGCATCAAAAGTGCAAGGACGATTTATTAAAGTTTAAAATGTGAATTAATCTTAAAATATAAGAACAATTTAAATGTTAAAGATGAGAAATATGGTTATTTCTTGTTGTGTCTCTTGTTGTGTTCTGCTGCTCACTGCCTTTTGATGACTATATCCTGTTGATAAAACAGACAATTTTAAAATAGAGAAATTCAGCGGTCAAATGGGGTTAGGTTAGGTAAGGGGAAGGTACAGCGAGACCTGGGTGTCCTTGTACACCGGTCACTGAAAGTTGGCGTGCAGGTGCAGCAGGCAGTGAAGAAATCTAATGGAATGTTGGCCTACATAACATGAGGATTTCAGTATAGGAGTAAAGAAGTTCTTCTGCAGTTGTATGGGGCTCTGGTGAGACCACATCTAGAGTATTGTGTACAGTTTTGGTCTAATTTGAGGAAGGACATCCTTGTGATTGAGGCAGTGCAGCGTAGGTTCACGAGATTGATCCCTGGGGTGGCGGGACTGTCATATGAGGAAAGATTGAAAAGACTAGGCTTGTATTCACTGGGGGTTAGAATGATGAGAGGGGATCTTACAGACACATATACAATTATAAAAGGACTGGACAAGCTAGATGCAGGAAATAAATTCCCAATGTTGGGCGAGTCCAGAACCAGGGGCCACAGTCTTAGAATAAAAGGGAGGTAATTTAACACTGACGTAAGAAACATCTCCCCCTCTCCTTCTCTCTCCCTCCCTCCCTCCCTCCCTCCCTCCCTCCCTCCCTCCCTCCCTCCCTCCCTCCCTCCCTCCCTCCCTCCCTCCCTCCCTCCCTCCCTCTCTCCTCTCTCCGCCCCACCCATCCCCCCCTACAACCGCCCTCTCCCCTCCTCCAACCCCCTCTCCCCTCCTCCAAACCCTCTCCCCTCCTCCAACCCCCTCTCCCCTCCCCCCTATACCTCCCTCCTTTTCTCCCCCTCTCCCCCCCCCCCGCTCTCCCCACTCCCCCTCCTCTCTCTCCCCTCATCTCTCCCCCTCCTCTCTCCCCCTCCTCTCTCCTCCTCTCTCCCCACCTCCGCTCTCCCCTCTATTCTCTTGCCCCCTCCCCTCCCTCTCTCTCTCCCCCTCTCTCTCTCTCCTCCTCCCCCTCCACCATCTCCTCTCCCCTCTTCCCCTCCTTTCCCCCTCTCCCCTCCCCGCCCGTCGCCCCCTCCCCTCCCTCTCTCTATCCCCCTCTCTCTCTCCTCCTCCCCCTCCACCATCTCCCCCCTTACCCTCCTTTCCCCCCCCCCTCTCCTCTCCCCTCCCCATATGCCTCCCTCCTTTTCTCCCCCTCTCCCCCCCTCTCTCCCCACTCCCCCTCCTCTCTCTCCCCTCATCTCCCCCCTTCTCTCTCCCCCTCCTCTCTCCTCCTCTCTCCCCACATCCTCCGCTCTCCCCTCATATTCTCTTGCCCCCTTCCCTCCCTCTCTCTCTCACCCCTCTTCTCTCTCCTCCTCCCACTCCACCATCTCCCCCCTCCCCCTCCACCATCTCCCCCCCCCCCCTTCCCCTCCTTTCCCCCTCCTCTCATTTCCTCTCACTTCCCCCTCTGCCCCCTCCACCACTCCCTCTCTCCTCTCTCTGTCCTTCCACCTCTCCCCGACCTCTTCTCTCCCCCCTCCCATCTCCTCCCTACCCCTCACCCCCTCCTCTCTCCTCCCTCCCTCCCTCTCTCTCACCCCTCTCTCCCCCTCTTCCCTCTCTCCCCCTCTCCCCCTCTCCCCTCTACTCTCTTCCCCCTCCATCCCGCTCCTTGGATGAGAGGCTATCTTACAGAAACATACTAGACTGTGGGACCCGTTGGGTGCCAGCATCACACGGGAGGGCTGGTCCCCCAACGCAATATTCCACCTCTCCACCAATTCCAATATTGCACTCCAGTGGGGGAGGGGGGGGCGTTCTGATGTGCTAGTATGGGTGTTGTGGGCCGAAGGTTGTATAGACATTGTGGGCCTAATGGATTCTTGGGCTACCAGATCAGTCACTGAGGCCTGGCAGTACAATCACTCGGACCTGGCAGGCTGGCCGATGAGAAACTGCCAGAAATTCTGCCCAAAACAGGTGACAGACTGTGAGAGAGAAGGGGGAGAGGGTGGACTGAATGGATTATTGGGCTGGCAGTTCAGTCACTCACGCCTGGTACGCCCCCACACGCATTCAGTGCATCACCCCACAACCTCCCCCCATGCACTCTTAGCGGCTCTCCCACAGAGCAGCCATTTCTGCCCATTAGGTTCCCATTGTGATGAAGAGCACACAGGTATCAAAAGTGTAAAAAGGATTTATTAAAGTTAAAAATGTGAATGATTCTTAAAATATAAGAACAATTTAAATGTTAAAGATGAGAATTATTAAGTTATTTCTTGTTGTGTCACTTGTTGTGTTCTGTTGCTCACTGCTCTTGATGACTATTTCCTGTTGATAAAAAGAGACCATTTTAATATAGAGAGATTCAGCGGTCAAATTTTGAGAAGGAAAATCTGAAAATTTATCTCAGAAGTCATCATTCAACGAAGCACGCTTTTAATGACAACATTCTTGGTCGATGTTCCATCCTTCAGGAAAACTTTGACATTTCCCTTTATCTTTCCTCGGCTAAGAGCCACATATAGTTGTCCATGCTGAAATACCGGTTCGCCGAGGTAGATCAGCACCTTCTGCATTGTTTGTCCTTGTGCCTTATGGATCGTCATAGCATAACTTAATTGAATGGGGAATTGGGTCCACTGAAGGGGAATGTCTTCACCTTCTGTCAAAATGAGTGCTATCCTAGGAATGAGAACAATGTCATCTTTGAAGGCTCCCATGTTGATTCTTGCAATGATCAGATTATTGTGTAGCTCTTCCACAATCATCCTCGTTCCATTGCATAGCTTTGACGGCTCCAAGTTTCTCATTAATATGATTGGAGATCATTTTTTCAACTCCAGTTTGTGTGGTGGTAATCGAGGAATTCTGTTGGGAAGTGAGTATCACGAGTTCCCCCAGTGACAGCATTGAAAGAAACGTACTCCTTAATAATACAATAATACAATACCATTTATTTGTCATTTGAACCTCACATGAGGTTCAAACGAAATTTGGTTTCTGCAGTCATACAAGAAAAGAACCAAGACACACATCAACACAATCCACACAAACATCCATCACAGTGAATCTCCTCCTCACTGTGATGGAAGGCAAAGTATTGTTTCTCCCCTGCTATCCATTCCTCATCCGAAGTCAAAGTCAAAGCCCCCGGCGGGCGCTAGCAAGTCCGCGGCCATTTAAAGCCGCTCCGGGCGATGTAAGGCCCTGCTCCGGGTCTTGATGTTGGAGCCCCCGGCGGGCGCTAGCAAGCTCCGCGGCTGTTTAAGCCGCGCCGGGCGATGTAAGGCCCCGCTCCAGGTCACTTTCAACCCCGCAATTCGGGCAGGAGAAGTTACCGTTGCTGGCGCTCCGTGAAGCAGTCTCCCACCGGGGACCCGCGAGCTCCCGGTGTCACCATCCACCGGAGTCGGGTCGAAGTCGAGTCGGGTCGCAGCAACGCGCCATAACAGCTCTCCAAGCTCCGAAGCCGGCCTGCTCCACGATGGTAGGTCCGCAGCTCCGCCGGCTCCGTGACTTGAGCTGTCGTTCCGGCTGGAGGCCGCTCCACGGCGCTAGGCCCCAACGGCAACGGAGACCCGACAGGGAAAGGTCGGGTCCCCGTACAGGGAAGAGATTTAAACGTCCCCACGCCCCCCCTCCCCCCCGCGCCCCCCACACATACACATTTAAAACCCCACTACAAACGATACCCTCAACGGGACAAAAAAAAAGAAGAAAAAGACAGACGGACTGCAGAGGCCGCTGCGACGCCGGTCGTGCCGCCCAACCACGAATTCCAGAGAAGCGTTTGATGCATGTAGAATTGATGCTTCTCATGGTATCATTGTGAGGAACCAAGATACAATTGTTGGAGAATAATTCTGCAGGATTGTCAAATGTGGGATAGATAAAATCAATACAACCCTCCAGTGTTTCTGCTGATAGAAGCATGTTTTGTAGGATTTCAATTTCATCGTCTTCATTCTTTAAAACCTTGTCTTCTCCAACTTTCAACAAAAAATGAGAATGGTCGCCTTCTCCCTCTGTCAATCGCATATTTATGTGCAATTGAAACTTGGTGAAAAGTCTCCACAAGTAGGATTTCTTGATGCAGGCATTTTCAACATCAGCATCATTTCCCCTTTTCACCACAGCAAGTAGTTTTCGAAAATCGCCACAACAAACGATAAGAATGCCGCCAAAAGGCTTAGTGTTGCTGCAGACATTTTGAAGAGTTCTGTCTACCGCTTCAAAGCTTTCCCGCCTAATCATTGGACATTCATCCCAAACAATGACTTTCACTTACCTCATGAAATGTGCCGTCTTAGAGTTCTTCTCGATGTTGCAGAATGTATCCTTGGTCACTTGGATGGGTATCTTGAATCGAGAATGTGCAGTTCTTCCACCAGGCATTAATGTAGCTGCTATCCCAGTGGATGCTACAGCAATAGCCACATCACCTTGACCTCTAACTTTGTAGAGGATCAAATTGGTGATAAATGTTTTCCTGTTCCTCCTGGTGTATCAATGAAAAACATTGAAGGGAGATTCCTTTTCAAGGAGTTGCACACCTGGTCATACACTGCTCTCTGCTCATCATTCAGCAGAGGCTCATTTTCCTCAACAAACTGCTGTTGTTCATTTCTATCGTATTGCAATTCCTGCAGCAATTCTGGATTGTCACCATCAAGGTGCATCCTTCCATTTCTTGGTTGTGGCAAATTAAAGAATTCCATTGTTTTGTTGTAATGCTCAAGCTAATCTTGAATATACAACAGAGCCTGATCATGATGCTTCTCTTCAATCACGATATTAGGATCATTCATTGTTCTCCGTTCTTTTTCAAGGTCATCTTCAGACATTGAATTCTTGAAGTGATCCCATAATTGTCGAGGATCGTTGATCTCAGTATTCATCAACAAATCAACAAACAAATCTCTCATTGCATTGGGGAGTCTTGTGTCCTCAGCATCTTCCATTGTTTGTTACCAATGATCATCAGTCTGCAACAGTCCTCTTTGTCTGCAGACGTCTTTGAAGAAAGGATAAATTTGTCCATCATGTGACTTCAATGAATCAAAGGATACGGCCCCTTTTATGTGATGGAGATGCACTCAAGTAGTAGAGGTCACCACATTTTGGAGACACGGTATACACTCGTCCCAGAACCTTAGATTCAAAAATACCTGGATGATCTTGCACTCTCTTGCCGGCCTTCCTTCTTTGCCATGTATTTTTGTACCATGTGTAAAATCGGGGAACATCAGTGTAGTCGAGTGTTCTTGGAAATGGCTCTTGAGAAGACAATGCCATCAATTCAAGTTGTTCTCGGCATACGACCATTGGTCGCGTGTTCACCAGCATCGAGTCTGAGAAAAACTCGTTGGTTTCTTGGTAGATATACCTGGAGTCGAACGACAGCGGGGTTTCTCTCATTAGTCGGAAATCCAAGGATTAATGCCACTGCTTCTGATGGACCAATGTATCTGCCAGTCAAGTACTGTGAAATTTCGTCATCCCTGTTAACTCTAAAATATACTTGATCACTTCCCTTCATGGTGTACTTCATGACGTATTTGACTGACTTTATAGAGCAGCATATCTCAACGTTGATGTGACATTTGAACAACTTGAATAGTTGAGCATTTTAGGGCACCACCCAATCAGAACTTCAGTTCACACACCCTCCATCTGACACACACACACAACATCACACACACACACACACCCTCTATCTCTCTCTTTCTCTCACACACTCACACACACCCTCCATCTCACACACACTCACACACACCCTCCATCTCTCTCACACACACCCGCCATCTCTCTCTCACACACACATACCCTCCATCCTGCACACATACACTCCATCTCTCACACGCACACACGCACACACTCACACTCTCACACACACACTCCATCTCACACATACACACACCATCTCTCTCTCACACACAGACACAACCTCCATCACACACACACACCCTCCATCTCATACACACACCCTCCATCTCTCAGACACACACACACACCATTTCACACACCCCACATCTCTCTCACACACACATTCTCTCCATTTCACACCCACCCCCGCCATCTTACACACACACCATCCATCTGACATACGCACACCCTCCATCTCTCGCACACACACACTCACACACACACCCTCCATCTCACACACACATCCGGGACATACGACAGTAAATTTCTCTCGATTCTAATCACGTTCGACTTCTGGACTCAGGTCAGACTTTTGGACTCAGGTCCGAATTTTGGACTGAGCGCGAGTACCGGAATGAGCGCGACTTCCGGGCTCACACACACACTCACACCCTCCGGGGCTGTATTCTCCTCGCCCCCAGAAAGGGCGTTACCTTCATGGTGAGATAGGCGAGAAGACCAATCTGGCGATCCCACGATTTTTTAAATCTTCATTACTTTCTATTATTTCACCGATCGGAATAAAACTTGACGCGCTTGGAGCAGAGGACTATGGTTAGTAAGGTGGCGAAAAAAATATAGCGATGTAAGGCACCGTTTTTGCGCAAGTTTAATTACAACGATGTTTCAAGATGAGAGTTTTACTAAAGTATACATTTCAAAACATTAACAGCTTTTCAATGGGAGACTCTTGCAGCACTTTCCATTGATGATGTCACAGTGTCGTCTCACAGACGTCCAATGGATCTCATTTACATATGACATCACAATGAGAGAGGGTGGGAGATTGCAACCTTCACGTGTTTCCACGAATGCAAACTACCCCAGATTAATTCCCAGTGGTCTATGAATCAAAATCCTTGCTTGCTGCACCAACCCCTCAGCCACACATTAAGACCCCCTATCTCCCTGTTCCCGTCCTCACCAGCACGAGGTACTGCAAGCAATCCAGAGATAACCAACCACCCTAGAAATCCAGGTTTTCCGTATTCTTCCTAACTCTCTAAACTCGCGTTGCGGAACCTACTTCATCTTTTCCCGATGTCGTTTGTGCCCACGTACACAACTACTGCCGGCTATTCACCTTCCCTCTCGGGGATGTTCTGAATTCGGTACGTGATATCTTGAACCCTGGCACCAGGGAGGCAACAGACGACCTTCGAGTCTCGCCACAGAATCTCCAGTCCGTATTGATAATGTTATTGTCTATTCAGACATAATAATGACCACACTAATAATGTCACGGCTTATGCATTATATATTTCATATCTATATTTGCGCTAGCCCTAGGTTATCACACTGTCATATTCGCCTCCTACATCTTACGGACGATGTACAGGGGGCAATCAATCTACAAATCCGCATGGATTTGCAAAATTCAGCACGGAGAAAACCCACGCAGTCACAGGGAGAACGTACAGACTCCATATAGACTCCATCACCTAAGGCAAGCGCCGAACCCAGGTAACCGATCCTGTGAGGCAGCATCCCAATCAACTACAGCACTACACTGTCAATGTGGATGGTTATAGCAGAAATCTGCAACAATCTTGAATACATAAGGACATAGTTAGAAACTTAGATCGCACCTTTGGTGGGCATCGTTCCTGCGAATTACCATGGAGAATTTATTGCCAGCTAACCTCAATGAGTGCCGTTATGGGTCAGGACGTCATGAATCCACTGGCAGAGTGGTAGGGACCCCTCTTGATGTCCAAGGGTTTGGGGCTGTCATATATACTCCACCAAATTCATTGATATCCTATGGTCTTTATCTGAATAATTAGATCTGCGGATCTAACCTTACTCCTCCTTACAGGGCGATCTACCCAAGTACCCAATGAGCTGGTGATCTCCAATTCTTCGTATCATAGTAAGCAACTATAATGTTCATACTTTAATGATCTGCCCAATCTCCCCATATCCTGTTGATTTGCACTAACATCCACTAAGCACCTGAGCTACCCTAACTCATATCCTCAAGGACCACCTTCATTCCTCATACCTCTGGGACCTACCCTAACTCATATCCTCAAGGACAAACTTAATTCCTCATATCTCTGGGACCTACCCTAACTCGTCCATCCATTGATTCCGTAATATAATCCAGATTCAAGATCGTTTTATACAAATTCCCTTGTGTCCTGTTCCATCCTAAATCCCATGTAGTTGTGCGCACTGATGCGCTGGCTGAGCGAACATATGATGGCGCCTAATTTCTTCAGCGTGCGCTATGAATTGGCACGTCCGCGACGTTTTTTTCAATATTCTAAAGATGCTAATGGGATGCATCTTGGCATGGTGTGGCAAATTAGAGTGGGGAATACAGCCCAGTACATCACAGGCTCATCATTACATTCCACCCAGAATTTCTAAATAGTGCATTGCATCAGGAAGGCGAGAGATGTTTCAAAGACAGCTTTCACCCTGGCCATCCATTTACCGCAATTCTGCCTTAAAAAATCTGAAAGCTCAGAAGTCCAGACGTGATAACAGCATTGGGCATTGTATGCTACTCCTACAGGATGTGGCAAGTGAGGAAAACGTCTATGATTCGAGAGTTGAACCGATGGATCATGCTTCCAGACGGACCGTGTGAGAGGACAGTGAACCTTATAGATAAGATAGCCAAATTTAACGATCCGGCAGAACGTTTTAACAGCTGGAGATAGAGTGGAGTACAGATCTGCAGCTTTCAAATCAAACAATCCCGAGCGGTAACAGAAATATACCCTCAAACTTCACAATGCTATCAAGGATGCCAAAAGGGAATTCCTAAGGAACATACAGCCCAAAGTCAAGGAAACGGACATATGTCAATTATGGAAAGGCTTGCACGCTATAAAGATCTACAAAACGAAAGGGAATAAAGATTCTAAGGGGAGTAAGAGGCAACCGTCGCTGACAAGGGGAAATAGGGACGGTATAAAGCTAAAATAAAAGGTGCATAACATAGCAAAGAGTAGCGGGAAGCCAGAGGTGTGAGTAACTTTCAAAGGACATCAGAAGGTAACAAAAATGGCGATAAAGGGCGATAAAGTACGAAGTTAACTTCGCCGCGAATATAAAGGAGGATAGTAAAACCTTATTTTGGTAAGTTAACAACAGAATGAATGAATGAATGAATCTCTTTATTGTCATTGCACATGGTACAACGAAATTTAAAAGTCAATCCAACGGTGCGATTCAAAAACAGAAGGTAGAAAGAGATGAAATTGTAATGAGGAACAAGGAAATGGCAGAAGAGTTGAACTGGTTCTGTCTTCACAGAGGATTTGGCGAGAAATTTTATTGAGAAGACTGATGGGACTGAAGGTTGATAAATCCCCAGGGCCTGGTGCTCTGCATCCCAGAGTACTCAAGGAGGTGGCTCTAGAAATCGTGGACACAGTGGTGATCATTTTCCAATTTCCCATAGATTCAGGAACGGTTCCTGTGGATTGGCGGGTAGCCAATGTTATTCCACTTCCCAAGAAAGGAGCGAGAGAGAAAACGGGGAATTACACACCAGTTAGCCTGACATCGGTACTGGGGAACAATCAATAAAGAAGTAATAATGGCACATTTGGATAGCAGTAAAAGGATTGGTCCAGGTCGGCGTGGATTTATGAAGGGGAAATCGTGCTTGACTTCTCTTCTGCAATTTCTTGAGGAGGAGACGAGTAAAATGGACGAAGGAGAGCCAATGGATAGAGTGTATCTGTACTTTCAGAAAGCATTAGATAAGGTCCCACACAGGAGATTAGTGGGGGAAATTTGAGCACATGTTATTGGGGGTAGGGTATTGACATGGATAAAGAATTGGTTGGCAGACAGAAAAACAAGGAGTAGGAATAAACGGGTCCCTGTCAGCATAGCAGACAGTGGTGAATGGAGTGCCGCAAGGCTCGGTGCTGTGGTCGCAACTATTTACAAGATATATTAACGATTTAGATGATGGAATTAAATGTAACACTAGCAAATTTGCAGAGGATACAAAGCTGGGTTTCAGTGTGAACTGCGAAGAGAATGCTAGGAGGTTGCAGGTTGACTTGGACAGGTTGAGTGAGTGGGCAGATGCATGGCAGGTGCAGTATAATGTTATCCACTTTTTCGGCAGGAACATGGAGGATTATTATTATCTCATGGTGTCAAATTAGGAAAAAGGGAAGTGCAACGAGACCTGTGTGTCCTTGTGCACCAGTCACTGAAAGTACACATGCATGTACAGCAGGCAGTGAACAAAGCTGATGGCATGTTGGCCTTCATAACCATATAACCATATAACAATTACAGCACGGAAACAGGCCATCTCGGCCCTACAAGTCCGTGCCGAACAACTGTTTTCCCTTAGTCCCACCTGCCTGCACTCATACCACAATACTCCATTCCCTTCTCATCCATATGCCTATCCAATTTATTTTTAATAACGAGAGGATTTGAGTATAGGAGTAAAGAGGTCCTTCTGCAGTTGTACAGGTCCTTGCTGAGACCACATCTAGAGTACTGTGTGCAGTTTTGGTCTCCTAATTTGAGGAAGGACAACCTTGCCACTGAGGTAGTGCAGCGTAGGTTCACGAGGTTAATCCCCAGGATGGTGGCACTGTCATGTGAGGAAAGCTAGGAAAATCTGGGCTTGAATTCACTGGAATTTAGAAGGATGAGAGGATATCTTATGGAAACATATAAAATGATAAAAGGACTGGAAAAGCTAGATGCAGGAAAAAAGTTCCCAATGTCGGGAGAGTCCTGAAACAGTCTAAGAATAAAGGGGAGGCCATTTAAAACTGAGAATAGAAAAAACGTTTTCACCCAGAGTGTTGTGAATTTGTGGAATTATCTGCCACAGAAGGCAGATAGAGCTCTTTGAGGCTAGCAGCATCAAGGGGTATGGGGAAAAGGGCAGGCAGGAGTTACTGATTGTGGCTCGAAGGGCCAAATGGCTTCCTCCTGCATCTATTTTCTATGTTTCTGTAGATTGGTTATTGCATGTGAACCAATCATAGTAGAAATAGCATCGCTAACCCCACCTGACTGCAGGCTTTATATTAACACCCACTTCCTACACTAGGCAGTCTTGGAAGCGGTGATGACGAACTAGCAACTAACAACCTGCTGTACCGCTATATAATGTGTATCAATTAAAGATAACTTTAAACTCCAGACTGTGTAATATGCTTATTTACATGCTGTCGGAAAGCTTGGAGTAACCCACTGCGTGCGTATAATCGGGTTTTATTTCTGTTTATCAGTTTTACTTCTATCACTATGGCTCACTCGTGCAGAAAGCCTGCGCAGCTTATCTTCGATTCTGACATCGGGGAACGATGGAGGCTCTTTGAAATCGACTTCCAACAACATATCAACAGCGTCCACCGAAATGAACCAGATGCTATCAAGGCTTCCCTCCTACTTAACCTGGCGGGACCCGAAGCCGTGATGAGAGCGCGGACCTTTGAATACGCGCCAGCCGTTCACGATGCCAACGATCAGGTAGTTGTACCTGCTGAGACTATGCGTGACCCCACTGTTTTACTGCGTAATTTCGGTGAACTATGCGACCTACTCTCAACCCGTATTTTAGAAAGAGCAACATTTTTCGCGAGACCCCAGCTTCCCGATGAGCCTGTACAAAGATTTATTTGTGACTTGAAATATATGGCTCATCGATGCCGCTTTCAGGTCATGTCAAACGAATTAAACTACGATAAGCTTGTCAGTGGTATGACCGATCAAAAGCTAAAGTCTGAGTTGCTGCGGAATGCTGATTTAACCCTTGATGAAGCAGTACATGCCTGCCGAACGTCTGAGATTGTTGCCCCACTAAGCCACCAGTTTGACACTCAGAAGAAGCCCATAAACCTGACGGGGTTCAACAGACGACAAACACCGACCGATAACAGAAGATTTATGAATGAACCACCTCAACCGGCTAATCGGGGATTCATCAATGAGCCCCTTCAGAGGTGCCCGAATTGTAACTATTTCCACAACAAGAGACGATCGTTCTGTCCGGCGAACGGAAAGCCTGGGTTACCTGGGTTTCAGCAACTAAGTTACAGAGAAAGGTTGAACAAGTTAGGGCTTTATTTTTTGGAGCGCAGAAGGTTAAGGGGGGACTTGATAGAGGTCTTTAAAATGATGAGAGGGATAGACAGAGTTGACGTGGATAAGCTTTTCCCACTGAGAGTAGGGAAGATTCAAACAAGGGGACATGACTTGAGAATTAAGGGACAGACGTTTAGGGGTAACATGAGGGGGAACTTCTTTGCTCAGAGAGTGGTGGCTGTATGGAATGAGCTTCCAGTGAAGGTGGTGGAGGCAGGTTCGTTTTTATCATTTAATAATAAATTGGATAGTTATATGGACGGGAAAGGAATGGAGGGTTATGGTCTGAGCGCAGGGATATGGGACTAGGGGAGAATACGTGTTCGGCACGGACTAGAAGGGTCGAGATGGCCTGTTTCCGTGCTGTAATTGTTATATGGTTATATGGTTATATGGTTAATTACTGCAAGAAGATGAATCACTTCTCCGTTGTCTGCAGGTCCCGTGTGAACAGACCCTCCAGCTCAGCGTCTAAGCTGCACCTGTTGCAACAAAACCAAACAATTCCAGATTCACAGGACCATCTCGACTCCGCCCACAAGGATGATCCAATTAGCACATATGAGGAGTCAACTGTGCACTCACTCCTTCACACAACTGGTAAGATTCTGGATCCCTCTGTTTCAATCACAATTAATAATAAGCCTGTGAAGGCCAAAATCAACACTGGTGCCCGCGTGAATGTAATGTCTGTGAACGTCCGCAACAAGATAAGAAATAACGAGGCCTTGACTAGAGACAGCTCCACCTTACATGCTTATGGGGTTTTGTATCCTCTGGGAAGAACTACCTTCAAATGCGTGCTGAAAAACACCACAAGAAATCTAACTTTCTATATCTTAAAATCTGACTGTGACTCTACTGGGCATCCATGCGTGCCAAGACTTAGGGATAGTCTCCTTTGACCGGTCCATTCACACGTTACTAATATCTGATGACCCCGATCTATATGATCGCAAGCTCCCCCCCCCCCGAGTGCCACGCGCTATTTTAAAACAGAATTGAGACTGAACTAAAAAGCATGCTCTCCATGGGCGGACTAGCCGAAATCAGCGAGCCCACTGACTGGGTCTCCACCATGGTTGTCACCTTTAAGAAAGACAAAGACGAGCTCCGCATGTGCATTAATCCAAAAGATTTGAACGCTGCCATCAAGCGCCCGCATTATCCGATGTGATTTCATTATCCGATGCATTTCGTTGTCTCTGTACTGTACACTGACAATGACAATTAAAATTGAATCTGAATCTGAATTAAAATTGAATCTGAACTGTCGAGGGCGTCGCTGCACAGATCGGCGCGCAACGGTATTTTCCGTCCTTTGGCAGATATCTTTCATCAAACCTGACCACGTTTGCCACACCGTTTGGCAGATTTAAATTTCTCAGGATGCCATTTGGCATAAACTCGGCCAGCGAAGTATTTCAAAGAAACATGGAACAACTGTTCCAAAGACTCCCGTGTGCCATCATCGTGGATGATATCCATGTTTATGGCAAAGACACAGCGGAGCATGACAACAACCTAAAGCGTATTATGGACCGGGCACGTGAGGTCAACCTGAAATTCAACCCTAACAAGTGCAAGTTCAGGGTTCCAGAGGTCACATATGTTGGACACGTTTGCACTTCTGATGGCCTTAAGTCTGACCCAGAAGAAGACTACGACCATCACAGAAATGCCAGCCCCCACCGACGTGAGCCGCCTACAATATTTTCTGGGTATGGTGAACTATCTGGGAAAGTTCATACCGAACTTCAGCAAACTATGTTTCCCTCTGAGACAACTCACTCGGAAGGACACTGCCTGGACCTGGTTCCAGCAACATCAACAAGCATTTGACTCTTTAACGCCCAAGCTGGCCAGCGCTCCCACCTTGGCATTCTTCGACCTGAAGCGTCCTGTCACGGTAACCTGCGATGCCTCACGATACGGGCCGGGCGCAGCTTACCTTCAAACATCTGCCGATGGGACTGTGCTACCTGTATCTTATCCCTCCCGCACCATGACGGACACCAAACAGCGCTATGTGCAGATCGAGAAAGTGGTCTTCGCTTGTTCAAAATTCAAGGACTTCACCTTTGGGAACACCTTCACAGTCGAAACAGACCAGCAACCACTTGTAACCATCCTTAATAAACCCATACACACAGCACCTGCACGACTGCAGCGTGTGATGTTCCTGTGCTGTAATTGTTATATGGTGATATGTTATATGGGTATCTGATCATGCAGCTCCAGCGGTTCGACTTCAAACCCGTTTACAAGGAAGGTAAAGACATGCTCGTTGCTGACACTCTCTCTCGTGCACCACGTGCATCCAGTGAATGGCATCCCTATGAACGGAACGGGTTAACGGTTCTCAAGATCGACCGTTTCCACGAGCGCTTGCGCCGTCTGGCTGAACACACAGCCGCCGATGGCACTCGTCAGCTACTCTCATCCATAATCAAAAGAGGCTGGCCAGACAGCCAATCCCGCACACCACTGGAGGTGCAGCCGTTCTTCCTAGTCCGCGATCAACTGGTAATACAGGATGGTGTCATAGTTAAGGGCCACTTCATCCCTTCGTCCTTACAAGACGAATACTACAAAGAGGCACACAAAAGTCATCCAGGTACTGATGCCATGTTGGCCCATGCACAGAACATGTTCTACTGGCCTGGCATGGCCAAGTACATACGGGACAGGACCGCGCCTCCTGTCCCATCTGCAACAGCCTGGCCCCACACCAATAGAGACAGCCTCTGCTACAACAACCACCACCGGCACTGCCCTGGACGTCGGTGGCGGCAGACATTTCCGAATGGCACGGTCAACATTATCTAGTCCTGGTCGACTCCTACTCTAACTGGTTCCAACTTGATTTACTGCCCTCTATCACATCATAAATGGTCATTCAAAAGCTACAGAGACACTTTTCCACTTTCGGCGCACCTGACCGTCGGCAAACTGACAACGGAAGACAATTTACCAGCCATGCATTCAAACACTTTGCCAACCAATGGAACTTCCACCATGTCACCAGCAGCCCCGAATACCCACAAAGTAACGGGCTCGCTGAAGCGCAAAACAACTAATGGAAAGCACCCACCTGGCCAAGTCGGATGTGTATCTCGCCCTCTTAAACCTCAGAAACATCACAAGAGCCGCGGTCCTGGGCTCACCAGCCCACCACCTGATGTCCAGAACAACGCGACCTCAGATACCAATTGCCCAGCAAAAGCTGGTACCACAGGTGCTGAAGCCAGCCGCGATCCAGAAGCACATCCATAGAAACATAGAAACATAGAAAATAAGTGCAGGCGTAGGACATTCGGCCCTTCGAGCCTGCACCGTCATTCGATATGCTCATGGCTGATCATCCAACTCAGTATCCCATCTCTGCCATTTCTTCCTTTAGCCACAAGGGCCACACCTAACTCCCTCTTAAATATAGCCAATGAACTGGCCTCAACTACCTTCTGTGGCAGAAAATTCCACAGATTCACCACTTTTCTCATCTCAGTCCTAAAATACTTCCCTCTTATCCTTAAACTGTGACCCCTACTTTTGGACTTCCCCAACATCGGGAATAATTATCCTGCATCTAGCCTGTCCAACCCCTTAGGAATTTTGTAAGTTTCTATAAGATCCCCCCTCAATCTTCTGAATTCTAGCGTGTACAAGCAGTCTACCCAGTATTTCTTCATATGAAAGCTTGCAGACTACTTTGGGACATTCCCGTTTAGGTTGCGTTGTTGGCCCGTCTAAGGAACCCCGCTCCTACCTTGTCGACGTCGATGGCGCCCTGTACCGACGGAGCCGCAACACTTGCTGTCTGTAAAGGAGCCACATGCACCACCAGCCGATCCCTTTGCTCCACCTTCATTGTTCCAGCCGTCTGCTGCCGGGGCCACCACTAGTCCCAGCATGTCCCGTTCTCCGCCGCGACCCGCGGCGATGACTAACAACAACACTACCTTTCCAGCATGCTCTCCCTATCGGTCACCACAAGTGTCCCCTGCTGCTTTCTCACTTCCGGGTTCACTTCCTCCCTCCCCCACTAACGTTCCTGGCGCGGAGGGAGAGGGGTTGGTCCGTCCGGGTTCGGGCTGCATTAGTAGACCGCCTGACAGATACGGCGAGTATGTTTAAATTCTAGACTGGTATATTTGTTCAACTATATTCGCTCTTTACGGGGATTGATGTAGATTGGTTATTGCATGTGAACCAATGATAGTAGAAATAGCATCACAAACCCCATCTTAATGTATGCTTTATATTAACACCCACTTCCTACACTAGGCAGTCTTGGAAGCGGTGATGACGAACTAGCAACTAACAACCTGCTGTACCACTATATCATGTGTATCAATTAAAGATAACTTGAAACTCCAGACTGTGTAAAATGCTTATTTAGTTTCTATGAATAAAGATACAAAACACTCATTCAGTGCCTCGCGTACCGCCTCGGACTCCAAGCATACTTTCCCTATTTTATTCTTCAGCGGCCGGAACTCCTCTTTAATTACCAATTTGTCGTTCATGAACGTACATTATAAATTGTGAGAAATAGTCAGCGGTTTCCGGAAGCCCAGCGGTTTCCGGAAGCACGCATTGCCAACGGCGATTCACAGCGTGAAATCTGGCGCGCCTCTGTACCTCTTCAATGTGATGCCGAGAGGTAGAAGCGTGGATGTAAGGTTATGCGGTGCCAGTGTTGAGCTGGAATTGAATCATGATAGACAACACGGGTGGGAAATGCGACCAGGCTAACAAGCGGGAATATTTTGGTTTGCATTTAATTAATGTGTTTCGCGTAACAATAAATGATTTAAAAAACAGCAGGCATAGATGCTTTCGAGTATTACAGTTGTCCTCTCATTCCGTTATTCACGGCTAGTCAACAATCATAATGTCACCTCCGTACACAAAAAGTTAACATCTCAGGATGGATAAAAACTAAACACTTATCGCTCTATCTCTCTCTCTCTCTCTCACTGTTGTAGTTAATGCGCCCCAGATCACACAGTCGTCTCGAGTTTAAACATTAAACGCCCTGCACTCTGGCTGAAGTAGGCTGTTCATATCTCAGCCCTGGGCATGGACAAGCGCGTTGAAGTGTATATTACGTAACGCACGACCTGCTTGAGTGAGTTCCATACGTTTACATTTTCAGGAAACGACATTCTCGAGGTAGACACGGAGCTGAGACCGTGGAAAGGATTGTTTGAAGAAGTGAATTCGATGGCTTGTGAAATGCAGCGACTGCTGGTTTAGATGGTAGAGTGGATGGAATGCAATGAGCACATCGTGTTCCGAATCCACAGATAAAAACCACGCGTGAAAACCCGGAACAGAAAACAAATAGTGAATATTTCATCTGAAACTTAATCGGACAAAAAGTCGTTATCGGTCAGTATGGCTGGAGCTTGGTGGCGAACTGACCAAAATATCATTGATACAATTCAGAAAAGTGCGATTGAGGTTACTGTACAGAAATGTAATGCAAAGGAGATACTCTACACCGCACAAGCTGGAGTCATGAGCGAATAGCAAACTGCACGAGAAACTCAGAGGGTCAGGCAACACATGCGAAGGGACCACACACAGACTATGTATCGGATTGGGATGCTTAGTTAGGTGTAGCCGGCAAAGATGAACTGAAGGCAGATATTGCGTTGTTCTAATGTGGATGGTTGCTGTGGAAAAGCATCAAGTGGGTGAGGTCCGACGCGATGTGACTCTAATGGGTCCGTCACTTCCGAGGAGTTCTTTCTGACAGTTTCAATACAAACTGAGTCTGAAGAAGGGTTTCGGCCCGAAACGTCGCCTATTTCCTTCGCTCCATAGATGCTGCTGCACCTGCTGAGTTTCTCCAGCATTTTTGTGTACCTTCAATACAAACTACTGCCCGGTCTTAACCAATGTCGTCGATCGAAACTGGCTGCCTTTTAGAAAAGAGGCCAACTCAGCGGGTGAGGCAGCATCTATAGGGCGAAGGAATGGGTGACGAGACACAGGGGAGAGACACACGGGGGGTGAGACAGGGGAGACAGCACAGAGGATGGTTACCAGATCACTGCCTGGAAGGGGAGAGGGGGCGAGAGGGGGAGAGAGAGGGAGAGAAAAATATGGTCCTAGATTCCCCTACTCTGGGGGTAAGAGGATGTTTACCAGATCACTGCCCGGATTAGAGGGTTTCAGCGACAGGGGAGGTTGGACAGACTGGGATTGTTTTCTCTTGATCGTCCGAGGTTGAGGGGAGACCTGATAGACGTTCATAAAATGACCAGAGGTGTAGATAGGGTCGACAGTCAGAACCTTTCCCCCCCAGGGGGTGATGTCCAGGACAAGTGGGCACAGATTGAAGGTGAGAGGGGCAAAGTTTACAGAGGCAGTGTGTTGTTACAGAGGTTGGTGGAGACATCAAACGTGCTGCCGGGGGAGGGTGGGAGGCAGATACGATAGTGGCGTCTGGGATAGTGTCAGATAGGCTGATGGAAGAGCAGGCATTGGAGGGACATAGATCGCGAGCAGGCACAGGAGAGGGATAGAGAGGAGAGCTGGGCTTGGCATCGTGTTCAGCACGGACATTGTGGGCCGAATGGCCCGTTCCTTGGGGGTGGATCAGCCTCAGGAGTGAGCGACAGGAGATAAAGCGGACGGGAGGGGAGATAATCTAGGGGGTATCTCAGCCCCAGGAGTGTGCGGGGGGAGGGGAAGGGAGTTGCGAGCTGTCGAGGAAGTGGCGTAGTTTGGTGGGAAAGTCCGTCATGACTCCGGTGGCTCCAAGCTGGAAGGCGCGGCGGTAATCTGGCTCCTCGTTCAGGGTCCAGATGTAGACCTGGAAACAGAGCAGAGTGGGTTGAACGGTGGTGGGGGGGGGGGGGGAGGGGGTGCAGCGGTAGAGTCCTCTCTCCAAACAACGTCTAACAATGCAAGGAAGGAACTGCAGATGCTGGTTTACACCAAAGATAAGACACAAAGTGCTGGAGTAACTCAGCGGGTCAGGCAGCATATGTGGAGAGGAGATATGGGTGACGTTTGGGGTCGAGAGCCTTCTTCAGACTGGGGTGTAAGCTGCCCAAGTGAAATATGAGGCGCTGTTCCCGCTATCAACAGTTGTCACCTTCCCCCAGCTAACGATGGTCCACTCTATATTTTCCTTCAGCCCATCCCCTTTAATCTCTCGTTTTCACACCTCACACTTCCTTATCTCTCGGTTTCTATCTCCCCCGACAGTCTGAAGAACGGTCTCGACCTGAACCCATTCCTTCTCTCCACCGATGCTGCTTGACCCGCTGAGTTACTCCAGCACTTTGTAAACCAGCATCTGCAGTTCGTTCCTACACCTCTCTCTCATGGATGAATCAGTTGATAGACCAAGGATGTTCACATACAAGGAATTTACCTTGGTGCTCCGCTCGCAAGTAACAACACGAGATACAGTAACCAATTAAGAATAAAACATTAAACATTATAGTTTAAACATGTGAATGAAATAAAATACCAGTGCAAAAAGGAGGCGACAGACGTTTGGTTATTGAGTAGAGCTCTCATCCAACCCCTGCCCCTCCGCCCATCTCTCTCTCACTCCCTTTCACTGGCTTATTCTCCCATCTACCTCATTGGAGACCCTCGCCTTATCTTTAATCAGCTTTACCTTGCACTACCGGCTCGATTGTAATCATGTACAGTCTCTACGCTGACTGGATAGCACGCAACAAGAAAGCTTTTCACTGTACCTCGGTACACGGGACAATAAACTATACTGAAGATGTGTGTTTAAGAAAGAACTGCGCATGCTGGAACTATCGAAGAGACACAATGCTGGAGAAACTCAGCGGGTGAGGCAGCATCTGTGGAGCTAAGCAATAGTCTGAAGAAGGGACTTTCAGTCTGAAGAAGGGACTCGACCAGAAATGTCCCCTAGTCTTTCATTCCATAGATGCTGCCTCACTCGTTGAGTTTCTCCAGCATTTTTGTCTACCTTCAGAAGATGTGTGTGGTGCCCTGGGACAGCTTGATGCATGGGGATACAGAAGGAGGGAGAGGGAGGGGTGAACGCTCGATGCCTACAATGGGGATAAAGCAAGTCTGATCAGTAGCTTTGTTCTGCTTACCTGAATTCCACGATCCTCCAAATGTTTGATCAAAGACTTTTGCATCAGTAACCTGTGGAGGAAGAAAGAGGGAAAGAGAGGGGGGAAAGAGAGGGGGAGTGAGAGAGGGGGGGAGAGAGACGGGGGGGGGAGAAGGAGAAGGGGGGAAGGGAGTGAGGGTGGGGGAGGAGGGAGGGGGAGAGTGAGAGGAGGGGGGAGGAGAGGGGGGGGAGAGGGGGCGGGGGAGAGGGGGGGGACAGAGGGGTGGGGAGAGACGAGGGGGGGAGGAGAGAGGGGGGGGAGAAGATGAGGGGGCGGAGAGATAGAGGGGGGAGAGAGAGAGGGGCGAGAGAGAGAGGGGGAGAGAAGAGGGGGAGAGAGAGGGGGAGAGAGAGGGGGGGAGAGAGAGGGGGGAGGAGGAGAGAGGGGAGGAGAGATAGGGGGGTGAGAGAGGGGGGGTGAGAGAGGGGGGGTGACAGAGGGGGGGTGAGAGATGGGGGGGGTGAGAGAGGGGGGGAGAGAAGAGAGGGTGGGGAGAGAGAGAGGGCGGAGCGAGAGAGGGGGGGAGAGAGAGAGGGGGGGAGAGAGAGGGGGGGGACGATGAGAGAGGGGGGGGAGAGAGAGGGGGGGAGAGACGAGAGGGGGGGAGAGAGAGGGGAGGAGAGGAGACCGATGGAGGAGGAGGAGGAAGGGGGAGAGAGAGAGGGGGGGGGGGAGAGAGAGAGGGGGGGCGGAAGAGGGGGGGAGAGAGAGAGGGGGGGGAGACGAGGAGGGGGGGAGAGAGAGAGGGGGGGGAGAGAGAGGGGGGGGGGAGAGGGGGGGGGAGACGAGAGAGGGAGGAGAGAGGAGAGAGGAGAGAGAGAGAGAGAGAGAGGGGGAAGAGAGAGAGAGGGGCGAGAGAGGGGGGGAGAGAGAGGGGAGGGGAGAGAGAGAGAGAGGGGGGGGTAGGGGAGAGAGAGGGGGGAGAGAGGGGGGAGAGAGGGGGGGGAGAGGGGAGAGGGGGGAGAGAGAGAGGGGAGAGAGGGGGGAGAGAGGGGAGTGAGAGAAAGAGGGGGGAGAGAGGGGAGAGAGGGGGGAGAGAGAGAGAGGGGGAGAGAGAGGGGAGAGAGAGATGGGGAGAGAGAGAGGGGGGAGAGAGGGGGGAGAAAGAGAGAGAGGTGAGAGAGAGGGGGGAGGAGAGGGGGGGAGAGAGGGGAGCAGAGACGGGGGAGAGAGAAAGTGAGGGGAGGGAGAAAAAAAAGAGAATGGGAGCGGGGAGAGAGAGAGAGGGGAAAGATGGGAAGAGAGAGAGGGAAAGATGGGTAGAGAGAGGGAAAGGGGGGGGAGTAGAGAGTGGGGAGAGAGAGAGAGGGAGGAGAGAGAAGGGTGGGAGAGAGAGGAGAGAAAGAGAGGGGGGACAGGGAGAGAGAGGAGGGTGAGAGACGAGAGGAGGGGGGAGAGAGAGGAGGGGGAGAGAGAGAGGAGGGGGGAGAGAGAGGAGGGGGGAGAGAGAGAGGAGGGGGGAGAGAGAGGAGTGGGAGAGAGAGAGAGGGAAGGGGGGGAGAGAGGGGGGGGGGAGTGAGAGAGAGAAGGGGGAGAGAGAGGAGGGGGAGAGAGAGGAGGGGGAGGGAGGGGATGGGAGAGAGGGAGGGAGAGAGGAGGTGATGTGGTTTGTGAACCATCTCCCATTTTGAACACTCACATTCCCCCAACCTCGCTAAAATCCCTGCCCCTCATCCTCTTGACTAATCTTTTGGAATTTTTTGAAGATGTAACTAGGAAAATGGACAAGGGAGAGCCAGTGGATGTTGTGTACCTGGACTTTCAGAAAGCATTTGATAAAGTCCCACATAGGAGATTAGTGGGCAAAATTAGGGCACATGGTATTGGGGGGTAGAGTGCTGACATGGATAGAGAAGTGGTTGGCAGACAGGAAACAAAGAGTAGGGATTAACGGGTCCCTTTCAGAATGGCAGGCAGTGACTTGTGGGGTACCGCAAGGCTCGGTACTGGGACCGCAGCTATTTACAATATACATCAATGATTTGGATGAAGGAATTCAAAGTAACATTAGCAAATTTGCAGATGACACAAAGCTGGGTGGCAGTGTGAACTGTGAGGAGGATGCTATGAGAATGCAGGGTGATTTGGACAGGTTGGGGGAGTGGGCAGATGCATGGCAGATGGAGTTTAATGTGGATAAATGTGAGGTTATCCACTTTGGTAGCACAAACAGGAAGGCAGATTACTAACTAAATGGTGTCAAGTTGGGAAAAGGGGAAGTACAACAGGATCTGGGGGTCACAATAAATGGTATTGTATTGTATTGTATTGTATTGTATTGTACATCAGCCTATGAAAGTAAGCATGCAGATACAGCAGATAGTGACGAAAGCGAATGGCATGTTGGCCTTTATAACAAGAGGAGTCGAATATGGGAGCAAAGAGGTCCTTCTGCAGATGTGCAGAGCCCTAAGGAGACCACACCTGGAGTATTGTGTGCAGTTTTGGTCCCCTAATTTGAGGAAGGACATTCTTGCTATTGAGGGAGTGCAGTGTAGGTTTACAAGGTTGATTCCCGGGATGGTGGGACTATCATATGCTGAGAGAATGGAGCAGCTGGGCTTGTACACTCTGGAGTTTAGAAGGATGAGAGGATATCTCATTGAAACATATAAGATTGTTAAGGGTTTGGTCACACTAGAACCAGGGGCCACATTTTAAGAATAAGGGGTAAGCCATTTTGAACGGAGACGAGGAAACACCTTTTCTCACAGAGAGTTGTGAGTCTGTGGAATTATTTCCCTCAGAGGGCAGTGGAGGCAGGTTCTCTGGATGCTTCCCAGAGAGAGCTAGATAGGGCTCTTAAAAATAGTGGTCAGGGGATATGGGTAGAAGGCAGGAACGGGGTACTGATTGGGGATGAGCAGCCATGATCACATTAAATGGCTCGAATGGTGTTGTACCTCTTGTGAACAGGTTCGCCCACTTAGAAGCTGTCGGGACAGAAGACACTGAGCGGCGGACTGGCTTGCGAAGCAAAAAGGGCTGTTGAGCCAAAACCAAAGAGGCCAACGTCAGGCAACGCCATTGTAGTGGGAGACTCCATTGTGAGAGGTACGGACAGGGGTTTCTGCGGCAACAGACGGGATTCGAGGATGGTGTGCTGCCTTCCTGGTGCCAGGATCCAGGATGTCACGGACAGAGTGCAGAAAATCCACAAGGGCGAAGGTGAACAGCCGGAAGTGGTAGTGCATGTCGGCACAAACGATGTCGGAAAGAAGGGGATGAATATTCTGCAGCGTGACTTTAGAGGGCTCGGAAAAATGCTGAAAAGCAGGACCTCCAGGGTTGTTATCTCCGGTTTGCTTCCAGTTCCTCGTGCTGGCGAGAGCAGGAACAGGGAGATACGGGACCTGAATGTGTGGCTGAGGAACTGGTGCACGGGGCAGGGATTTAGATTCTTAGATCACTGGGATCTGTTTTGGAGTAAGGGGGAAGTGTACAAAAGGGACGGATTGCATCTTAACAGGTGGGGGACCAGCATTCTGGCAGGCAGGTTTGCCACTGCTACACGGGTGGTTTTAATCTGAATAAGGGGGGTGGGGTGTCAAATGTGGAAGTCGAGTATAGAGTTAAAGGGAAAGAGAGTAAAGGGATGGTTAATGACCCCAGAATTAACGGGAAAGGAAGCTCACAAAGGGATAGGAGAGTATGGCCAAGTGTAGTAGGGATCGATGTGAAAGGTGAGATGCGTAAGGAATTAAAAGTATTGTATATAAATGCACGAAGTATAAGAAGTAAAGTAGATGAGCTTGAGGCTCAGTTACAGGTTGGTAGATATGACATTGTGGGGATTACTGAGACGTGGCTACAGGAGGATCGGGCCTGGGAAGTTAATATTCAGGGTTATACATCCCATTGAAAGGACAGGCAAGTGGGCAGAGGAGGGGGGGGGGTAGCTTTGCTGGTGAGAGATGGAATTCAGTCCCTTGCGAGGGAAGGCATAGGGACTGATGAGGTAGAGTCACTGTGGATTGAGTTGAGGAATTGTAAAGGCAAGAAGACACTAATTGGTGTTATTTACAGACCCCCAAATAGTTGCCCAGATGTAAGGTGTAAGTTGCAGCAGGAGATAAAACTGGCATGTAACACAGGTAATGCCACTGTGGTGATGGGGGATTTCAAGATGCAGGTAGACTGGGAAAATCAGGTTGGTTCAGGACCCCAAGAGAGTTTGTAGGATGCCTCCGAGATGGATTCTTAGAGCAGCTGGTAATGGAGCCGACCAGAGAAAAGGCAATTCTGGATTTAGTGTTGTCCAGATATGATAAGAGAACTCGAGGTAAAGGAACCGCTTGGAGGTAGTGATCATAATATGATTAGTTTTAATCTGCAATTTGAGAAGGAGAACGTTAAATCGGGAGTGGCAGTGATGCAGTTGAACAAAGGGGACTATTAAGGCATGAGAGGGGAGCTGGCCAAGGTAGATTGGAAAGGGATCCTAGCAGGAATGACGGTGGAACAGCAATGGCAGGAATTTCTGGGCATAATCCGGAAGACGCAGGATAATTTCATTACGAAAAGGAAGAAAGATTCTAAGGGGAGTAGGAGACAGCCGTGGCTGACAAGAGAAGTTAGGGATAGAATAAAACTAAAAGAAAAGATGTATAACACAGCAAAGAGTATCCAGAAGCCAGCGGATTGGGAAACTTTCATAGGACAACAGAAGGAAACAAAATGGGCAATATGGGCTTTAAAGATGAAGTACGGAGGGAAGCTGGCCAGGAATATAAAGAAGGACAGTAAAAGCTTCTTTAGATATGTTAAGGGAAAAAGAGTAGCAAAGTCAAATGTGGGTCCCATGAAGGCAGACACGGGCGAAATTATTATGGGCAACAAGGAAATGGCAGCAGAATTGAATAGGTACTTCGGATCTGTCTTCACTAAGGAAGACACAAACAATCTCCCAGATGTACTGGAGGACAGAGGATCTATGGGGGTAGAGGAACAGAAATACATTTTCAATAGGCGAGAAATAGTATTGGGTAGGCTAATGGGACTGAAGGATGATAAATCCCCGGGGCCAGATGGTCTGCATCTCAGGGTCCTCAGGGAGGTGGCTCTAGAAATAGTGGACGCATTAGTGATCATTTTCCAATGTTCAATAGATTCAGGATCAGTTCCTGTGGATTGGAGGATAGCTAATGTTATCCCACTTTTGAAGAAAGGAGCGAGAGAGAAAACGGGGAATTACAGACCAGTTAGCCTGACTTCGGTGGTGGGAAAGATGCTGGAGTCAATTATTAAAGAGGTAATAATGGGGCATTTGGATAGCAGTAAAAGGATAGCAGTAAAAGAATTAGTTCAAGTCACCATGGATTTATGAAAGGGAAATCATGCTCGACTAATCCTCTGGAATTTTTTGAGGATGTGACAAGTAAAATGGACGAAGGGGTGCAGGCAGTGGATGTAGTGTATCTAGACTTTGAGAAAGCCTTTGATAAGGTCCCGCACGAGAGACTGGTGATTTGTTAGAGGACATGGTAGGGTGTTGACATGGATAGAAAATTGGTTGGCAGACCGGAAGCAAAGAGTAGGAGTGAACGGGTCCGTTTCAGAATGGCAGGCAATGGCGAGTGGAGTGCCGCAAGGCTCGGTGTTGGGACCGCATCTGTTTACCATATATATTAATGATTTGGAAGAGGGAATTAAGAGCAACAATAACAAGTTTGCAGATGACACAAAGCTGGTTGGCAGTGTGAACTGTGAACAGGATGTTAGGAGGTTGCAGGATGACCTGGACAGGTTGAGTGAGTGGGCAGATGCGTGGCAGATGCAGTATAATATAGATAAATGTGAGGTTATCCACTTTGGTGGCAAAAACAAAGGGGCAGATTATTATCTCAACGGGATTAGGTTAGGTAAGGGGGAGGTGTAGCAAGACCTGGGCGTCCTTGTACATCGGTCACTGAAAGTTGGCTTGCAGGTACAGCAGGCAGTGAAGAAAGCTAATGGAATGTTGGCCTTCATAACAAGAGGATTTCAGTATAGGAGTAGAGAGGTTCTTCTGCAGTTGTATGGGGCTCTGTTGAGACCACATCTGGAGTATTGTGTACAGTTTTGGTCTCCTAATTAGAGGAAGGACATCCTTGTGATTGAGGCAGTGCAGCGTAGGTTCACGAGATTGATCCCTGGGATGGCGGGACTGTCATATGAGGAAAGATTGAAAAGACTAGGCTTGTATTCACTGGAGTTTAGAAGGATGAGGGGGTACTTATAGAAACATATAAAATTATAAAAGGACTGGTCAAGCTAGATGCAGGAAAAATGTTCCCAATGTTGGGCGAGTGTAGAACCAGGGGCCACATTCTTAGAATAAAAGGGAGGTCATTTAAGACTGAGGTGAGAAAAAACTTTTTCTCCCAGAGAGTTGTGAATTTATGGAATTCCCTGCCACAGAGGGCAGTGGAGGCCAAATCACTGGATGGATTTAAGAGAAAGTTAGATAGAGCTCTAGGGACTAGTGGAGTCAAGGCATATAGGGAGGAGGCAGGTACGGGTTAATGACAGGGGACGATCAGCCATGATCACAATCAATGACGGTGCTGGCTCGAAGGGCCGAATGGCCTCCTCCAGCACCTATTTTCTATGTTTCTATGTTTTCTGCACCTATTGTCTATTGTCTTTGCAATCTCTTCCCCATCTCACCCTCCAGACCAATCCCCAGGTCCGGATTTAGATGAAGAGAGGCCCTAAACTGATCCATCCCAATCCCGCACCCCCACGACTAGATTGACACCAATTTGCAGCCGAGTGTGGCCAATGAGATAGGGGGCTGGAAAACTGAGCTTATTGATTTATTTATTTATTGATTTATTGCTAGTGTAAGTGTCGAGTTAGTGGCTTAAAACACTATTATTCTGAAATGGAAGGCAAGAAAAATTACTGAAGGGTTGTTTAGAGACAACAGTGCGTTGTGACAGCATTTGTAAGAACGGCCTATGACAGTGTCAAAAATATTATACACCTTGCAGGGCTCTCACTTAATTTTATTTCTCTGTTGTCAGCCGGGCAAACTTAGCAGCTTTTTAAACTGCTAAATGACAGTTTAGGTGGTCATTTAAGACGGCTTGCATGACGCGTGCGATAATGTGCTCGGACGAAGTGCGTAGTTACCATTCGGAATTATGCTCAATGTTCACTTATTATTTCTGCTTCAAATAAAGTCACAAACTAAACATATTCACCCATCAAGACATGATATATAACACAATAACATCCAGCAAAATTATAATACAGTATCTCAACTCTTTTTACACATTGCAATTAATGCAATTTCTATTATTTCTTTCCACTTCCAAATAAAAATATGGTTAGATTATTCAGCGTATGATCAACCTCGATGATACCAAGTGCAGGCTTGGCGATCGCTTCGCACAACACCTCCATTCAGTTCGTAATAACCAACCTGACTCAACACTTCAACTCCCCATCCCATTCCGAATCTGACCTTTTTGTCCTGGGCCTCCTCCATGGCCAGAGTGAGGCCCACCGCATATTGGAGGAGCAGCACCTCATATTTGCTTGGGTAGTTTACAACATTGCAAACTACAACTAATGAACTGGCGTAGAAACAAAGAAAATAGGTGCAGGAGGAGGCCATTTGGCCCTTCGAGCCAGCACCACCATCCATTGTGACCATGGCTTCTCTAATTTCAGGTAGTCCTTGCTTTCTCCCTACCTCCTCTCCCATTCCTAGCTCTCCCACAGCCAATTGTCACCGCCTCTTACTTTCTTTTTCGTGTCCCCCCCCTGACATCAGTGAAGAAGGGTCTCGACCCCAAACGTCGTCTATTCCTTCGCTCCATAGATGCTGTCTTACCCGCTGATTTTCTCCACTTTATTGTCAACCAATGGGATCCCACCACTGGCCACATCTTCGCATCTCCTCCCACGTTGGCTTTCCGCAGAGACCCTCCGTAACTCACTGGTCAATTCGTCCCTTCCCACCCAAACCAACCCCTCCCCAGGCACTTTCCCTTGCAACCGCAGGAAATGCTACACTTATCGCTTTATCTCCCCCCCTTGACTCCATTTAGGGATCCAAGCAGTCTTTCCAGATGCGACAGAGGTTCACCTGCATCTCCTCCAACCTCATCTATTGCATTCACTGCTCTAGGTGTCTGCATCGGTGAGACTAAGTGTAGGTTTGGCGATCACTTCGCCCAACACCTCCGCTCAGTCCGCAATAACCAACCTGATCTCCCGGTGGCTCAGCACTTCAACTCCCCCTCCCATTCCGACCTTTCTATCCTGGGCTTCCTCCATGGCCAGAGTGAGGCCCACCGTAAATTGGAGGAGCAGCACCTCATAATTCACTTAGGCAGTTTACACCCCAACGGTATGAACATTGACTTCTTCAATTTCAGGTAGTCCCTGCTTTCTCCTCCCTTTCCCAGCCCTCCCTCAGCTCACTCACTCCGACTCTTCCTTTCTTCTTCCCGTCCCCCCCACCCTCACATCGGTCTGAAGAAGGGTCTCGACCATAGATGCTACCTCACCCGCTGAGTTTCTCCAGCATGTTTATCTATCCATTCACACAAGTCCTGTTATCCCACTTTCTCCACCCACTCCCTACATATTAGGGGCAATTTTACAGAGACAAGTTAACCTCCAAAGCCAATGTGTGTTTGGGATGTGGGAGGAAACCCACACGCTTGCAGGGAGAATGTGCAAACTCAACACAGACAGTGCCCGAGGACAGGATCGAACACAGATCTCTGGCGTGTGAGGCAGCAAGTCTACCAGCTGTGCCACTATATTTTGTTTACCAGCACACACACAATTATACGTTGATAACTTTGGTTACTAAAAAAATGAAAATATCCATTTTCAGTTTTAAATCTCCAAGTGACGCTATGTTCCCCTTTACAGATCCTGTATGTTTTAATTAAGTTCAAGACTATGGGGCAGTACATTGGCCATAAAGTTACAGCCTAAAAGTGCCAGAGACCCGAAATTGATCCTGAATATGGGTGCTGTCTGTATGGAGTTTGCTCCTTTTCCCTTTGATCTCCGGGTGCTCTTGTTTCCTTGCACATTCCAAAGGTGTGCTGGAACCTATTTCAGGCCCAACTCAAAAAGTAATATTTTCCTTTTGTCCAGAGATTCTGCCTGACCTGTTGAGTTACTCCAGGTTTTTACGTCTATCTTCAGTTTAAACCAGCATCTGCAGTTCCTTCCGACACACACGATACTATACGATAGAACTTTATTAATCCCAGGAGGGAAATTGTATGTGTGTGTGTGTATATATATTATACACACCCACACACACACACATATATATATATATATAGTTATATATTCATATATAAATATACACCATTTTGTTTTCTCGTTTATAACATTGTTTACAGTTCTATGTTTACATATTCTGTTGTGCTGCTGCAAGTAAGGATTGCATTGTTCTAACTGGGACGTGAGAGAATAAAACACTCTTGACTCTTGACTTACTCCGCTAATGTGTGGGATAGAACTAGTGAATGGGTGATCAGTGGTCGGCGTGGACTCGGTGGGCCGAAGGGCCTGTTTCCACTGTATCTTTAAATTAAACTAAAAACACTAAAACCAGAGGGAGTCTAAAGAAGAGTCTCTACCCGAAACGTCACCCAATTTCTTCTATCCAGAGTTTCTAGCTGTTCCATGGAGTTCCCCCGCACAATTAAAGCATGGAATAGTCTTCACCCTATCAAAAGTACCCAACCAGACACAACTAAATGTAAGGCACCTCTTTAATGGTGGGGGGAGACGGAGAGTGACAGACAGAGAGAGAGAGAGAGAGAGATAGAGAGGGGGGCCCCGCCCAGAGTTGAACGGCAGGTGTATTGCCTTGGCCGGAGGCCCCTTAGATCTCGAGGCCCAAAGCTTAAGCTTAGAAACATAGAAAATAGGTGCAGGAGGAGGCAACTCAGCCCTTCGAGCCAGCACCGCCATTCATTGTGATCATGGCTGATCGTCCCCTATCAATAACCCGTGCCTGCCTTCTCCCCATATCCCTTGATTCCACTAGCCCCTAGAGCTCTATCTAACCCTCTCGTAAAACCATCCAGTGACTTGGTCTCCACTGCCCTCTGTGGCAGGGAATTCCATAAATTCACAACTCTCTGGGTGTAAACGCTTTTTCTTACCTCAGTCTTAAATTACCTCCCTTTTATTCTAAGACTGTGGCCCCTGGTTCTGGGCTCATCCAACATTGGGAACATTTTTCCTGCATCTAGCTTGTCCAGTCCTTTTATAATTTTACTTCGGAGTCACGTGAGTGACTACATGAAGAACCCGCTCAGCGCGCATGCGCGGCATTAACGCCAGCAGTGCAACAGCGGCTGCAACGGGACTTAGGCGCTCCCGCTACAGAATGAAACGGACCATCAGGTGAGTATCCTGAGGTCGGGTTTCCATTACAGGGGAGCCTTTTTCTGCTTGTGTTTTACAGGCAGAGAAAAAGGCTCTGGAACAAAACTGTCCCCCGTTCAAGGAGGAACGTTTCCGTCGGGGAGGGGGGCAGCAACAGGCGGTAGGAGCGTTCACCCGGTGTTCCGCTATTCCCCGACACCGTGCCGAGCCCAGCCCGCTAGTACCTGAGCAGCGGGCTGGATGTATAGCCACACAAAGAGGCATCCGGCAGGTGTTCCCGATTTCGGACGGGACGTCTCTACACCCGCACGGGGGGAGAGAGAGCCGCCTGAGCCGCTGGAGCGGCTCTCGGAGCAGTGCCTGCGAGACGCGCTGCTTGAGGGGCGCTCTCGCTACTACAAGGCACAAAAGCTCTAGAATAACAGGCGGTAGGATCAATTACCGGGTGCTCCGCTATCCCCATCACCGCGCCGAGCCCAGTCCCGCTAGTGCCTGAGCTGCGGGCTGGATGTTTAGCCATCCGAAGAGGCATCCGGCCGGTGGCTTCCGACTTGTCGGAGGGGACGTCTCTCCACCCGCAGGGAGAGAGACAGCCGCCTGAGCCGCTGGAGCGGCTCCTGGAGCAGGAGCTCCTGCGAGACACGCTACGTCTCGCAGGAGGGTTCAGGCATACCCTCCACAGTGCCTAGGCACTGCCCATCGCTTCCTCCTTAGTGTGGTTAGCTTTGGGGTGACCCCAAAGTATATACTGATCACTTGTGATAGACTGGTGAAAGCTCGGGGCCTGCACGCCAATCCCGTAAGCCTTTCAGGCCAAGGCCCAGAGCAGGCCCCATGGAAAATGCGCCACCCCCCAATACCACCACCACGTCAGACAACGTGCAAGACTCGTTGGACCGGCAGGAAACAGAAGAATACCCATAACCATGGAGGTAGGTGGGTCTGGTTCCTACCAACGTATAGAAAATAGGGGCTAATACTAACAGGGGGGGAGATTACACCTGTTTTAAGAAGCACGGGAGTCTATCACAAGTGATCAGTATATACTCAATGGCTTTAGTGGATACAAAATACAATTCATACTAGAAAAATTGCCACCAGTTCAACATTTACCCCAGAGGGTATTTTCCCTCTCCGTTAAAGAAACGAGAGGGACAAGCTGTACTGGTGAGACTAATTACAAAGGGTATCATGGGAAACATGAACCCTTGGAATTCGTATCAAATATTCGTCACTAAACCGAAAAAGATGTTGGATGTCGCATCATTGACTTAACTTCACTAAATATGGTTGTTAAGTATATACATTTCAAAATGGAAACGGTTGTTACTGCCAAACAACTAATTTCCAAAGGATACTTCATGGCAAGCATTGATCTTAAAGATGTTTACTATTTTAGTACCATTCACAAGGATCATCGCAGATACCTGAAATTTACCTGGATGGGGCAGCTATGGCAATTTAAAGCATTACCCAATGGGAAAATAGGCAAGACCATGGAATTGACTATGTTAGCTGTATCAGCTACCAAACAGTTATTCGAAACCCTGGGATTGTCTTACATCCAGATAAATCTAAGTTGAAGCCATCCACAATCATGGACTACATTCGACAAGTAACAGAGTAATTGGGAATATGGTAGCAGCATTTCCGGCTACACAATTCAGACCTTTGCACTGTCAAAACTTACAAAGAGCAAAGGTACAGGCACCAAAACGACATACAGGTCATTATGATCGTGTCATGAAGTCACCCACTGAAGCAATATCATAACTACAGTGGTGGGCAAAAAATGTTTGGCATAATTTCAACCTATTATCATCACTAACAAGTAGTAGATGGACTAACCCAGAATCATCGTTACCACTTACACTGGTTGGGTGTTGGATGTTGGGTGACTTTTATGGTTTAAAAGCATATGCACACATATGCATCACTTGCATGTACGGTTACAAATAGATAATACTACAGTGGTAGCCTACATTAACCATATGGGCGGCATAAAATCGGTATCATGCGACAAGTTGGTCAACACAATTAGGCAATGGTGTGTTGAAAGACATATTTGGCTATCAGTAACTTACCTGCCAGGTAAGCTAAATACAGTGGCAGACACCAGGTCACGTAAATTTAATGACAATGGATGTTAAACCCCAAATAATTTGCAAAAGGTATCATGCAATATGGCACGCCAGATATCGATTTATTTGCATCAAGGCTAAATCACCAGGTACCTATGTATGTCGCTTGGGAACCAGATCCTGAGGCAGCAGCGGTAGATGCGTTCTCGCTGGATTGGGGAAATTCTTCCACTATGCATTTCCTCCCTTCTGCCTCATCAGTTGGGGACTACGCACAAAACAAATGGACTCTGCTTCAGGTATTTTGATAGTACCCGACTGGCCTACACAGCCATGGTTCCCAAAACTCCATGACATGGTTGTTGAAACTCCGATGGTATCCCCAGTGACCGAGTTATTAACACCCAGTGTCGGGCACAAGCCACCCGTGCCATGAGAATCAAACTCCTGGGTTGCAGATTCTGCACAAACCACTTCTGGGACTGGGATTATCGGAACAAACCATCGACACCATGTCAGCATTCCTTCGAACATCCACTAAAAAACAGCACTTGTCCAGCATCAAGAAATGGGAGAAGTACTGCTTGGATAAAGGGACCACCTACTCAACCGCTACAGTTACCAACGTACTGGAATTCCTGGAGAACCTTCACCACGATGAAGGACTCAGCTACAGAGCCATCAACACGGCTAGAAGTGCCATGCCTGTCTATTTAAAACCAGCTCCAGGACAACAGGCCATGGGGTCCCACCCGCTGGTGGTCAAACTAATGAAGGGTATTTACAACTCTAACCCCCTAGACCAAGGTACACCCATACATGGGATGTCAGTGTGGTCCTGACATACCTCAGGGGATGGCCACCAGCCAGACCCCTTAACCTGGAACAATCTATGCTCAAAACACTCATGTTGATGGCACTTGTATCTGCACAGAGGGTCCAGTCACTACACCTATTGCGACTGGACAACATGATCACAGCTCCAGACCAGATCTGTCGTTATCCAGCGACAGATCAAACAGAGCAGACCAGGAACACCTAATCCAGTCGTGGAATTCCGGGCTTACCCACCAGAACCACGGTTATGTGCCATGACCCACCTACTATCCTACATAGACACAACCAAAATATTCGAGGGAGATGAAAAGCCTTGTAGGTCAGTCATAAAAAAAACCTTATGGTCGGGTGATGAGCCAAACCATTGCGAGATGGCTCAAGCAGGTGCTAAAAACTGCTGGGATAAACACTAACATGTACAAATTTTATTCTACCAGGGCAGCGTCCACGTCGACGGCTAAAAGAATGGACATGCCTATAGACAACATCCTAGCTACAGCAGGATGGTGGGGGGAAAGACCATTCAGAAATTTTATAATAAGCCGTTGGCAAAACCTGTTTTATTTGCAGTAAAGATTTACGGACTGCAAATATTTAATTTAAGCCCAGGGGAGCAATTTAATTTCTTTGTTGTTATTGTTAAAAAATACCATTGTGTTTTCAAAATTGGTTGATTACGATAACACTTCCTCCCTCAAGAACTTCGGCAGTGAGTGAAATAAAACTGTTACACGGTTTGAAATCACAGAGCTTTGAAGTCTTCACATAGTCACTCACGTGACTCCGAAGTAAAATAGTAAGATTAAACGAGAACTTACCAGTTTGAAGTTTGATCTGTATTTTATGAGGAGTTACGATGAGGGATTACGTGCCCTCCGCTCCCACCCTCATAATATGGGTCAAACTGATAACTGATGTCTCCTTTTCTTTACTATGTTTACTTCAATAACTGTGTCTATCTGTGATTCCACACCGCTGCTTGGAAGTATGCCGCGCCTGCGCGCTGAGCGGGTTCTTCACGTAATCCCTCATCGTAACTCATCATAAAATACAGATCAAACTTCAAACTGGTAAGTTCTCGTTTAATCTTACTATTT